>NW_017306405.1:1024645-1026703 GCF_000935625.1 Nanorana parkeri | reverse complement strand
TATATATATATATATATTTATCGGATAATAATAACAATATGCAATCCTCTATGCAACCAGCAGATGAAGTGCTAATCTCCTTTCCACATCATTAGCACATCATCAGTGTCCAACAGTGATGTATACAATCTTAGATTTCTTGATATCAGGCATTTTCCAATACTGTGCTCTGAGACCAAACATTTAAATATTTGCCAGATTTCAGTTTCAGTGTAATGTGGTTCCGTGTGGATCTGTATGATTGTGTGCATTGAGACTTTTGTCTGACCTGGCCTAAAATGGAGCTAAGTCCTCTTACAGTCATTAACTGTCAAATGCAAGTGGGCATCAGAGGCTCTGGAATATGGTACCTGGATGGTGGGGGATATGCTTAACACTAGAAGGATGTGGGCCATAAAGGACATCTGAACAACTTTTGTCTTTTAATAATTACCCCCACCCCAAGTGCAGCCCACCTAAACAAATACTTACCTTCCACCACGATCCAGCTATCTTCATTGTGCAGCCTAATTCCTATGAGTGCATTGTACATTGCTAGACAGCTGGAGCTCACCATGAGTATGACTTAAATATAGGACTTAATGGGGCCGTGGGTACCTGTACAGTAAGAAGAGGACCTGGTGGAGATGTATTTAGAGTATAGGCTGTTTGGCACTGGGCAGGGTCTCACAGTAAAGATCATTAGAATGGGGAAGAAGGCAAGTATTTGAACAGGTGAGCTGCACCTGCAAATGTATTGCCCAAATTGGTTGTATACTTATGAGTATTGTTTAGTTTGTGGCACTTGCCCGTACCGCTTTGTCTGGGGCACCATTCAGTACTGCTTTAGTTGTGCCACTGTGCAGTACTGCCTTATATGTGGCACTTGCCAGTACTGCATTAGATGTGACACTTGCTCATACTGCTTTATATGTGTCCCTTGCCAGGACTGCTTAAGTTTCGACACTTGCCAGTATGGCTTTCACCTTGGCACTTGCCAGTACCACTATGAGTATAGGCTTCTCTAAGGCACTTGGGCATTAATTGATATGGGTGATTTTTACCACAAGCATTTATGTTTAAGACGACCGTTATTTCACACGCTACTGTAAAAAGCTTAGAGTACTATGTTTCTCAAGAACACATTAACATACTATATAACCAGCTGTGCAGCACATACAGGATCACAGGAAATAATGTTTCTGGAAACTCCATAATAGATTCACTAATATGTCTTATTTGTTAAAAGTGAATTTGTACATTAAACTATGAGCAATGTTTGCCATTGGCATATTGCTTGGGCAGCTGCCAGCTTGTCCGCTGGTATAAAATACATCACACCCCCACTATTTATCAAGCGCAAATTTCCGTAAGCTGCAAATCATACACAAACCCTGGAAGAAACACTCAATAGATATGTTATAGAGCTGATGTTTGAATTAGCACAATAACTCATGTGTGTTGAGCAGGGCTGATCTGGGGCTGAGAAGCATACCTGGCCACACAAACATTCTTGCACAAATACTCCCTGGCTTTTACAAACTTGATTGTTACTTAAAGCACAACTCCAGCTCAAAATGTTTACTGTAGTTTGTCAGGAGGTAGTTTCACTATAACTGATAAATACTTGTAAAAAGTGTGGTAACATATGGTAACCAAATCTCTAACCAGATGGAAAGTTCTCACATATATATGTGGGAACTGATTTACTCTGTCCTCTGACGTCCTCTGTATGGGACTGGGAGAAGGAGAAGTATCTGGGTCACACGACTATGAGATGGCATACTGACATTGGTCTCACCATCCAGAATCCCTGTGGAGAAGATTGCAAGGCACAGGTTTGTTAACTTAGAAAGCCAATGAAAGAAAATTATATTATTTGTTTCAGGAACTATATTCATTTAAATGTGGGAACATTCTATTTTGGTCAACACACTAACATTTCTGGTTGCCAATACCATATGTTACCATAGGTGTGCTCCTCATTATCAGTGCAACTATTGCTTGATAAACTCTGGTGAACATTTTTATTTGGATCTTTTGATTATATATATATATATATATATATATATACATATA
>NW_017306405.1:1022273-1023354 GCF_000935625.1 Nanorana parkeri | reverse complement strand
TATATATATACATATATATATATATATATATATAAATATATATTGTGGTATTGTGTGGCAATCCCATGGTAGAACTGGGGGTTGTAGGGTTATAGTCACCCAGGACTCTAAGTCAGAGGGGCTGAGCAGTTCCAGGAGACAAATTCTTTTTGAGAGACCCATCACAGCAGACACTCAGTTTGTGCAATCCACAGCCCTTATGCTTACACCAAGCAAAATAGAGCACTGCTTCTTTAAGGGTCTTACTTGTCTCATTCAGCACACATTTCACAGGAACTTCTTTTGCAGGGACTCCAGTCTCATAACAGGCACACTGTCCCTTTAATCCCAGTCCTTTACATTCAAAGAGCTTCTGTGAGAGGTAGCGCTGGCTGCCCGCATTCTCCACCACTTGTGATGTTTGCTAATGTTTCAGCAAGTAGACAATGTCTCACCGACCAAAGATTGTCGCACATACTCCATGTGTAACTGGCTCTCTAAGTCTCATTGGCTGTTTTCCCTGTGCCTCAAGCACACATGGCCACCTGGCTTCCCTCTGACTTCTGGGTGGAATCCTCCTGACTCCTGAACACCTCTGTTCCTCTACCCAGCTGGAGCCCAGAATATTAGCCAGCACCCTTCCCATAAGTTGCTGGCCACTACTAAACAATGGACCCAGGAATGAAGATTACATCCCTCCCAATTCTCTTAGAAATCTCTCAGTTCCAGGATCCCGTGCCAAATCCAGAAAACCTGGAGAGAACTGCAAAGCTAGTTCTTTCCCAGCAAAAGATTTTGTTCCCTGGAACCGCTCAGCTCCTCTGGCTGAGAGTCCTGGTTGACTACAACCCCCAGTTCCACCGTGGGATTGCCACACAATACCAATATATATATTTGTAGTCAGAGCCTCACTGATACGTGATACATGATATACATTACATACCGTGTTTCCGCGAAAGTAAGACCTAGTGCTATCTTCAGGGATTTCTGTAATATAAGACCTACCCCGAAAATAAGACCTAGTTCTATCTTCAGGGATTTCTGTAATATAAGACCTACCCCGAAAATAAGACCTAGTTCGGGGTAGGTCTTATATTACAGA
>NW_017306405.1:1020575-1022198 GCF_000935625.1 Nanorana parkeri | reverse complement strand
TATTTGAAGTGAACCGCAGTGTTACCTATCCTTTTATTATTTTTAGGAGTATTGTGATTTCTTTCAGAGGTAATTCATATCTATAAATATTACTCATACCCATTACTTAGTAAATTTTCAAGTGTACATAACTATTTTAAATCTACATTTACTAGTACAGGAACACAAGCATTAAAATTATTTTTAATCTTGAGATCATTTAAGGCATTTTTGCTCAAGGCTGAAATGACAAATACCTGCAAGTTTGATAGGATGTCTATAGCACCTTATGCTAAAAATTATGTAATATGAAATAATAAAATAAATAAACAATACAGTGTAAATAAACCTGGGATATCTACACAGTGTATACACGATGGCAGAAATCAATACACAAGTCTCCCAGTAAGATCTCTATTAAATCTGTAGCCTGTCAACTGTAAGATTATCATGACAAATTGACTTTGTATTATATAATGAAATAAGTCTAATGGAGTACATCAAATCAAATGGGTAATAAAAGATTTCTTATACATTAATAATATCCTGAGTAATATCTGTTATCACAACAAATAGACTGCATAACTGGTACTACATTCCTATTTTTACATGCTATTTCTTGAAGCGGAAGTCCACTATACTCAATTTGCCTTTAGTTGAGCTCCAACGCCAACGCTAACATCCTCATCTGGTTTTCGTGTGGATTCAACATCTTCAACCATCTCAATTTGCTGGCCTGTGTTGACCTCACTCCCATGCATGTGCACAGGAGTTTATTCATCCCAGCAACAGTTGCTCATAGTATGTCTTTTCTACAACAAAAAAAGCTTCCTGCTAGAACCTAAAGCAGCCAATCAGAGAACACTCTGCCGAAGTCGGATCAGGGCAAGATAGATTCTGGTTGGTTGATTAGTATGAACAAAAGCATTAAATGGTTATCTATTCAAATTTAGAACTTTGCTGAAAATGAACAAGTTTACCAAAAATGGACAAACAACAAGACATTTGTTAAAAAAAATGGACAAACAATAGATAATGGTATTGGAACACATGATATTTTTATGTTAATAATATAAAAAAGGAAGTTTTTGATAATCCATGGGTGTAAGGAAAGGTCAGGTTACAGTAAAGCTGGCCGTACTCTGGTAGATTTTCATGCAAACATTCACATGAAAAATCTTGTCAGAATATTTGATAATATCTGAGACTTGACAAATTTAGTTTGAAACGTTTTTTGGATTTGACACTCAATTAATAGAGCTTCCTGAATGAAAACCATATTTACAGTTACAATTTCTTTTGTAAAATTGTCCATCCCGCTCCACCTAATTTTTTTAGGCACTGCAATTAAAAGCAATTGTCAATTTGACCATATTAACTATTAGAAAATCAAACAACGTTCTCCCCTTAACAGATCAAACAATGGGGATCAAGAAGATCCCCAATCAGATCCTAATATATCATCAGCCAGCTGCCAGAGGATTGCCTTGAACCCAGACATACTCAGAGTAGAGGGCTTCAGTATTTACTGTATACAGTAGAGGAGAGATCAAGCATCAGATTTCTCCTTTTCTCCTCCACTGACTATCCTGAAAAAGTTTTTAGTGGTCCTGGGCTCTCAGTGGGAGTGGGAGAGGAGAGAAA
>NW_017306405.1:995589-1020564 GCF_000935625.1 Nanorana parkeri | reverse complement strand
CAGCCACCCAGATTACTTCAACATTAAAGTCGGGAGCCTTGTAAGAAAAAAAGCTCATGATGGCTGCAACTTGTTTAAACACTTTTAATACCATGACTAATGGTACACTTTATTGGCAGCAAAAGGGTAAAATAAGGCCAAAAAATATTATTGCATTAAAAGCTATCATTATTAGGTGTTAATATTATATTAGAAGAAAAGTTAGAAATATAATTAAAAAACTCTAAAAGGAAGGCATTTTTGGCAGAAGAGATATGCCAGTTCTCTTCTGCTGAAAAAGTTTTCCTCTTTCCCCAAGCAGTTTTTTTAGTTTCAGTCTATACTGTATGGTGCATGCGCCATACAATGTACACACATCTCTAAGATGCCATGAATAGGCCTCATGCCGACGACAGTGCAAATCCTGTGTGCAGGCCCAGGAGTTACATCATTAGTGGCCATCCAAAGGCTGAAGAGGATGCCTGGGAATCCGGAAGTGTCGTCAGCAGAGATGGCAGGGGACAGAGTGGGGGCCCGAAGATTGATCCAACATCGATGGAGAAGGCCGCACTTGCAAGGTAAGTATGCCCTGCTGTGCAAATATGCTGTGTAAAAACACAACATACCCTTTACACAGCTTTTGGATCCATTGTATTGTAGTTGTTTTTTTAAAGTTTATAAGATTTGAAACTGTTTTTATGTCTGTTCTTTCATACTACCTAGAGACAATCTTTGTTTTATACCAATAAACATTTAATAGATGACAAAAGATTCCTAGAGCACTAGTGGTCAGCTTAAGAGACAGAAAAACAGATGCTACTTGCTGTAAGAGTTGGATTTTCTGATTGAAGCTCTGGACTGATAAGGGATAAGTTACTGGACTGAGTTCAGTGTTTATGGCAATGGGGATATTCTGATGGCACTGCCTTGCTTAGAACTTTTGTGCAACACAAAAAGTAATGTAAAAAAAGAATGTTGAAAATGAATGCATGAACATATATATACTAGGGGTGCGGAAATTAACGATTTAATCCGTCGATTAATCGTTAATTTCTTTGTCTGGTGCTGGTGAGACCCTACAGAGCCCGGGTTTAACCAGGGCAGTGTGGGATCTCACCAGGGCTCTGAGGGGTCTAACCAGGCTGGCAAGACCCTACGGAGCCCTGATGAGACCCTACAGAGCCCTGGTTAAAGCAGGGCTTTGTAGGATCTCACCAGGGCTCTGTGGGGTTTAACCAGGACTAATGAGACCCCACTGAACCCTACTTTAACCAGGGCTCTGTGGGGTCTCACCAGAGCTCTGAGGGGTCTCACCAGGCTGGTGAGTGAATGTGCAGCGCTCAGGGTCACCGGCTCTAGAGTTTGCGAGACCTTAGGCGAAACCTAAACCTGAGGCCCCACTCAGGCCTGCGGGGTCTCACTAGGGCTCTGCAGAGTCTTACCAGGGCTGTGTGGGGTTTAAGCAGGCTGGTGAGACCCCACAGAACCCAAGTGACACCCCCAAAGAGCCCTGGTGAGACCCCACTGAACCCTACTTTAACCAGGGCTCTGTGGGGTCTCACCAGAGCTCTGAGGGGTCTCACCAGGCTGGTGAAATCGCACATAGCCATGGTGGGACCCCATAGAGCCCTGGTGAGACCCTACAGAGTCCTGGTTAAAGCAGGGCTTTGTAGGGTCTCACCAGGGCTCTGAGGGGTCTAACCAGGCTGGCAAGACCCTGCAGAGCCCTGGTGAGAGCCTACAGAGCCCTGGTTAAAGCAGGGCTTTGTAGGGTCTCACCAGGGCTCTGAGGGGTCTAACCAGGCTGGCAAGACCCTGCAGAGCCCTGGTGAGACCCTACAGAGTCCTGGTTAAAGCAGGGCTTTGTAGGGTCTCACCAGGGCTCTGAGGGGTCTAACCAGGGCTCTGTGGGGTTTAAGCAGGCTGGTGAGACCCCACAGAGCCCTGGGTTATTCAGGGCTCTGTGGGGGACTCTCTGTGGGGTCTATGACTAATCATAGACTCCCTTGTACATTATGAAATGTATGAAGCTTCTTGCCCTGGAGTTTCACTTATTCTTGCCACCACAGATCTCAAATATGGTTTTTTTAATAAGCTTTTAAAGTTTTAATTTAAATTTTGTAAAGGGGAAGTGTTATTTTTAATATATTTTCGTTGTAGGTCAACCAGATCAGTTTGAAGTTGAACAAATATTTTATTAATGTCCACTATCACAATCAATATTTCAGAAGCCACACCATCACATATGCAGAACTGACTCAGTGATAGCGCTTCTCTCACTCTTCTCTGTTTCTGTGCGAACTTCAAAACCTCCACTGTTAACAGTGTGACGGAAAGAGATCCTTGGTGTTTTATAAAATTTAGACGTTTAGACCGTAAACAACAATGGCGAGCAATGAAAGCAACGTTGCAGTTAAGCATGTAAGCGGAAAGTTAAGCAACCATTTTATTTTTAAGCTAACTGCTGATGGCAAAGTAGAGGATGGCAACAAAGTTTACTGCGTTCACTGCAATAAACAATTTGCTTTCCGTGGTTCAAATACATCGCTGACGTACCACCTTCAGCACAAACATCCACTCAAGTATAAACAAGTTGTCGACAGTGACCGGCAGAAGAGTTCTCAAGTACAATCAATAACTAATTTCTTGTCGTGTCAGTCAAACAAGCCTGTAAGCGACAAAGTTTCTGCAGACTTGAAAATTGCTATTGCTCAGTGGATTGCCAGTTCAGGACGTCCGACGGCGATTGTGGAAGATGATGGACTACAAACAGTACTACGTATAGCTCTTCAAAACCAGACTTATAATTTACCCAGTCGCCGTACAATCGACACTGTGATTGGTCAGATGTACGACGAGAAGCTAGCACAGCATGAGGGAAGCTATAGAAAGTATTCACAGTATTGCTCTCGCTACTGACTTTTGGACCTCAAACAACAATGAATCATACTGTGGTATAACGGGACACTGGATTGATTCCGACTGGAAACTGACATCAGTAGCTTTAGGTTGCTTACTTGTTGACGAACGACACACTGCTGAAAACGTTGCCAGCTTCTATAAAGAGTTTGCTGCAACATGGAACATCACCAATAAAATATGCTGTATCGTAACAGACAATGCACGAAACATGGTTGCTGCTATCGGACAGACTGATTACAGTCACATACCATGTATCGCACATTGTCTTCAACTCAGCATATTAGCAGGTTTGAAGGCAGCTGACTCATCACCTCTTGTGGCAAAATGTCGACACTTAGTTGGACATTTCAAGCACAGCTCGGCCAACACATCCAAACTGAAGAGCAGCCATTCCAGATGTCATGATGTCATGTTCCACAAATTGCAGCAGGATGTGGCAACTCGTTGGAGCAGTACCTACCTGATGCTAGCCAGATTGTTGGAAGTCAAAGATGCCATAATGCAGTATCACATCGATCATCCAATTGATTGGGACAAAATGGCCAAATATACGTCAGTGTTAGGTTCACTTGCAGATGCTACGGAATATGTTGGGGGTCAACAATATGCGACATGTTCTGCCGTTCCTCCGTTACAAGCCTTTTTGCATAGACTGTTAATGGTTAATGATGACGATCCAGGTTATATTGGACGATTCAAAACTGCAACATTGAACGACTTCACAAACAGAATTGAAGGGATTGATGCTTTGACAACGTTGCAAGGGCTGTGGCCTTAGATCCACGAGGATCTAAGGAAGAGAGAAACGCGAAGCAGTGTGGACAACATTGTCAAATGCATTCAGGGCCTTCCACGATAGAAGACAGCCAGCAGGATGTCCAACAGGCTTAGAAGAAGAAACAAGCAATGATGAGACAGAAGTACCTGTGCCGAAGAAGCAAAAACGTACTCTGTTGCTGAGCGACTCTGAATCGCAGTCCTCAGCTGAAGAATCAGATGCCGTACACAGTGCACAGGCCGAGCTGAAGCGGTACCAAGTAGAAGCTCCCATTCCAGAAACAGAGGATCCCCTCATGTGGTGGAAACTTAATAACCATTGTTTTTCTGTCCTAAGCAGTTTTGTGCAGACAATTCTTTGTGTACCGGCAAAATCTGTTCCGTGCGAAAGACTGTTCAGTTCTTCAGGGTATATCGTCAATAAAATGCGATCATGTCTGCTTCCAGAAAATGTAAACGCTCTGGTATGTCTGCGTGACTGGCTAAAGTCATGCCTACTTGCCTACTATAAAGTGACTGACAGTCAGTATACTGGATAAGTTTTATAATTAAACTAACTTTCTAAGTTTTTCTTAAAGTTTAATAAAAAATAACTTACGTCAGTGCTACAGTTTGCATTAAAAACTTATTTGTGTGAACTGTGAAGTTAAGTCGTGGATTGTGGAAACTAAGTAGTGTCGGGTGATGGTATATAGTGTATACCACATTTACCACTGACTAATGCAGAGTTGCAATGCAAGCAGATCAGCTAAAAGTAGTTGGATCTGTATGTGCGTTATAATTAATCGAAATTAGTCGATTAAAAAAAAATTCGATTAATCGAACAGGAAAATTTTAAGCATTACCAGCCCTAATATATACATATATTTTGAGCTATGAAATATGATGCAATCTGTAAAGTTTGTTTGAATGGAAGTCTAGTTATACATTTTATCAAACTGGCTATCACAGCACCTATAATGATTGGAAAGCAAATATTTATGTCAAGTATTTTACACTTTTCTGTGTTTGTATACTTAAAGAAAGATAACATTGTACAATGTAGATAATGCATAACTATCATATTTGCACTGCACATGGTTATACAATTGAAACTAATTTACAAATATTTTCTATCCAGTGTTGTAGATAGAAGAAAATTAAATAATAATTAAACAAAAACACTGTGCACAAAACTGATATTTAGATGTAGGTGGACACTGGTGGGAGAGTGTGTGAACAGTTCCTCCCTGAGTGCCGCTTGAGGCAGCCACCTCAACTGGCCTTAATGGCAAGCATGGCCCTGTTATGTATATTTCTCATGGATTTTAGTTGTGAACTTGCCCAGGCCTCCTTCACAGAGAACATCACTGTGTAGTATTTTGCTTTTTGCAGTCTCCCCTTTTCTTCTCCATTTTCTGTAACTCTCTAAAATTCAAAAAACAATTTACAGTGTCTTTTTGCAGAATCCCTAAACACACATTCACAACTAGTGTAAACATGGCCATACATGTAAACGTATTGTTTTCATTGCCTCCATTGTGAATTTTGAGGACAAATTGTTCCACGGTGCCTACAGTAGCGAGAAGCTCTCTTTAAGGTTAATTTATGTTTTGTTAAGAATTTGTAATCAATTAAATGTTTATAGCCTGGACACAAGTTCACCTAATCAATGTATCAATGTATATGGCCAAGCATTTATGACTGTCTCCCTTGTATGACATAAATGAAGGCCACATACATTTTCCCACAATTACCAATCAAAGTTTCTGGGCAGCGTTAAATCTGTTTGATGGCTGGGGGGGAGCAACTCCTGTTCCACCTCTTAATATTAAACCTCCACCATCAACAACATAAATATAGTAATTTATAAACACATTGTGACTTGACTCTTTTATATGCATTGCTCCTTTTCACCCCCGCAATTAAAACTGAGCTACCATTTTAAAAACAGGTGACAATAGTGGCTGGCTCTCTCTTTTGCATTTTGTCACCTGGCCCATGTAGCCTTTCCAGGAGGCAACTATGAGGCACTGGCTACGAAACACCAGGAAGTGAAACAAAATGTTTTGAAATACCAGTAAGTGAAACAAAATAAAAACCTTTTACTTTGCATATGACTTCAGCTTCAGAGCAGCATGCACATGGGCTTTTTAGGTTGGGGGGGAAAGGTCCACTTTAAGAACATCTGGGCTTCAACGGAACCTAGACACAACAGTACTAAAGTTCAGGCATCTTGTATGCCCTATGATGCCATAAGGTTTCCATGTTAGTGCTTCAATTAATTTCTGTGTTCTTGTGGAGTTGCCTTGGGTCCTAGGCCTGCAGACTGCATATGACTGGACATGTGCAGTAGGTAGACATGTAGTAGGTAAAACAGTTGCCATTCATACATTTCTAATGTGTACTTAGGTATTGCATGCAGTTCAGTTTTACAGCAAATTTTAAAAGTATAAAGATTCCCTTTAAATGGGAAGTACACTTTCCTTTTATCGCTTTCACCCTGCCACATCCATTAAAATTGCTAGAAATAAATAGCAAGACAACTCATAAATCAGTAAAGTCAACAAGGTAAACCTGTCTTGTAATGGATTAAAGCACACTGGATAAAAATGTCCTCTTTACTATTATATTATGACAGTTACATCACTAATTAAATGACTTTGTTGGGTTAATGACCTTCTTTTACAAACGCTAATGGCCTCTCCATGCTTTATGACTCATCAACTTCAATCGCTCTGAATAAAGCAGTTTCATAAATCCACACCAAAAGTTACATGGCGAAAAGGAAAAATACACACGGCTATATTGTGCTATCCCTTTTGTAAAATGTGATAGATTACCCCTTTTTGAATTCTATACCTTTTTAGAGTTTTCTAATGCATGTCCAACCCCAACAGGTGCTGTTGTCATTGACTTACTAAAAATGAAACTTGTCTGGTATATCATTAAACATAAACCCGTCCTAATCTCTCCATAAACATTTCTGTCTATGTTGCTCAGTTCAGTTGGGTATTTGACACAAATTATTTGAGGGAGTATGTATTTTATCTTGGTTAATGCAAGAAAGTACAAGTGGCCTAATGCTTAGTGACAGAAGTTGACATATCAAAGGAGTCAACGGTATATAAACAAAAAATATATCAATATGCCCATCCCTCCCGAAAACTGAATTCCTCGTTCTACAAAGACCATGTAATCCTTTCATTTTCAAACAAATACCACCTCATTTATGTTATTCTAACATAAGCTTGCATAAATCTTACAACAAGAAGCAAGTTTATTGTGTTTTTTAATAGCCCCATTTGAAGGAATTCTCACTGACATCATATTATTGAAGCATCTAAGAAGGATTACATGTGTCAACCCATTCAATTGCTAGTAATTGTTACAGAAAAGCCCTAAGCTACATCTATTGCACTCTATTGCAAAGCAAGCTCTGTATTCTTTTTTCCTGCTTTGAAAAAAAAAAGGCAGCTATTAAATTAATTGGCACTAAAAGTATGTCACAGGTATCTAATCTATTAATTTGTAGTTAAACATTAACTAGGGTGTCTGCTATGACAAGCATATGACCTGTGTAAGAAAATGATTCAGTTCACTACCACAATCTCGAGGTTAAGGAAATATTTGGATGGAGGTAAAAGGTGATGTAATTCTTCTTTTTATTTTCCCTTCTACCTTATAAGCTGTTATTTGTTTTTATGCAAGTATTGATACAATGTGAAAGCAGTGTGTAGTGCTTGATGTGGCATGCTTGCCTGTTGCAATAAGTCAAGGATTTTATTACGGAACGTAAGGCAAAACAGATCTGTTCACGCATATGAATGTGAATATCTATTTAATTGCGTCTGCTTTTTTATTTAGTAAAACAGTAGAAAGGTATCATGGCACACTCACAAACCAGCATGTAAAACAACTGGTCTCACCACTAAGGTTAATAACAGAGGTTTGGATACACGTCTTCTGCAGAGGATGTGAAAGCCGCACAGCTGCGCCAGGGCACCTCTCCTAGTGCGGTCCTAACTCTAAACTATGAGAGTCTCCATCTTGGAGCACATGGGGGCAGAAGATTTCAAATTGGGTGCAGGTTTGTCAGGAGGAAGCCCAGGCTCCTTAAAGGCACAGAAACACACAAGGGATTTTAGGACTCACTCTTGAGGGGAAACAAAGTACTTTCGATTAAGTTTTTTTGGTCTGAATGAGGAAATGAGGCCTGTTTCCAACAATGTGCTGCTTCTCAGGGCGAGCTGCTGGTACCTATTGTAGTTAATTACAAAAGTGGCTCTGAAGAAAGCCTATATAGGAAAAACGCATCGAGAACTTATCCATCAGCACCCCAAGACCATGCTTCACCCTATATGCTTTCTATGGGTTTGGACTTTATTCATTTACAGGTAGTAATATGCAGTCATCTATTCTGAGGTGCTAACCGATATGGCACTGGTTTGCAAAGGACACCGTAATTTGGGTTTGTTGATTTTAATTACGTACAGTTTTTGGAGCTGTATTATTAAAATGTTGTAAATTTTATCTCTTGGCGGGCATAGCATTTTTTCCAAATAAGGGCGACTCACAACAAAACATTTCTTTTTCTTTCCAATTTTCAATATAGGAATTGGACCTGGCATACAGGATGTGAGCTGTCTGTCAGTAACCTGGCACATGGCTCACATGCCTTTCTTTGTCCTTGCATTGAACACACTACATGGGTAGAGCCTGTATATAAGCAAAGTAAGCTCCTTTTCCTGCCTATATGTCCACCTTTAACAGTCTTCCCCTTCCTTCTTGCTCTTAGTGTGTGTCCCGTTTGTTGATTGGGAGCAGGATCTACTCCATTTTCTCAGTTTAAAAGAGTGGTACAGACATAGAGCTCTTCATAAACTCCCTCTACTATGATTTAAAAAAAATAACTTAACCATATATCTGGGGCTCTGTTAGATTTTCCTTTACTTACTGTTTCAGTGAAGGGGACATCTCCAACAGCAACACAGATAGAAATTAAAATGGTTTTCTTTAGCAGAGCAGAGAAATACCTAGAACTCCTGTCAGGTTTCTATTGCTGTCTGTGCTCAAGTTGCAGATTTCCCTCACTTTGTGTCTGCTCAAATCATTGCCACTCTAGGCAATTGGCCAGGGGCTCCATGTACTTTAGGGCCCCTGACATGACCTTTTATGCCCTATGACATGACTGTATGGCCGTAAAAATGTAGGTGCTAGGTACCATACCAGTTCCAAGAATAAGCAGCATTAAAAGTGTCTGCTTGAATGAATAGTGAGTAATCTTTTGTTATAAATAACATTGTGGATGCTACGATAATATTCTGTGCCAAATTAGGCAGATTTTGTGTGTTTATTTGTGACAGTACTGGCTGTGGACCAGCTTAGATGTACCAGCAGCAAGATGTCCCTTGAAATGATTTAAAATGTTGTGTCTGCTTTCTCCAGTTTTTCTGGAGTTTGCTGTGATTTATCAGCCTCCAAGACCAGTGTCACTTCCTTGACAACTTCTCTGCCTGGCTACACTGTTTTCCTTTATCTTAAATATCCACTTTAGTGATGACTTTAACATCACTATCAATGTTCACACCCCAGCTACCTCTCAAGCCCTTAAACTAACCTCTTGCTTTGGCCCAACGCAATGGAAAAGCACTTCTACTTACTCTAACGACAACACTCTTGACCCTGTATTCTCTCACCTCTGCACTCTTCTGTACACTTCACACTTACTCCCCTCACCAAACACAGAATTAGAGCCTGAACACTACAACCTTGGCAAACAGGAGTCACCAAAGTGTCAAAAGACATAATTGTACTCTTGAGCAATTGTGGCATAAAACAAAATCCCTATATCACTCTGCCCTCCAAAATTACAGTTTCTGCCTCTGTGCCAAAGAGACCTATTTTATCACTCTCATTAACACCCTTACATCCAGTCTTCATCAACTCATTTCTACTTCTAACTCTCTACTTCAACTACTGTACCTACCACCTCCACCCTCTAACTCATTCACTGACCATGAGATTGCCAATCAACTAAAAAAACAAGATTGATGCAATTTGTGATGAAATCTCCACTCTCAAGATATCTTACCCTACCTAATATACAATTTCAATTATCACATTCAATACTTTTCTCCTGTCACCCTGTTATCACGAAGGAAATTTCTATAATTTTGTCTGACACCCGCCTAACCATCTCCCCCTTGGACTACATTCCCTCATAACTATTCTGATCACCCTCTTGCAATATTTTACGCTCTTTAAACCATATCTTCAATTTCTTCCTCTCTACTGGTATCTTCCCCAGTCTTCTAAAACATGCAATGGTCACCCCATACTTAAAAATGCCTCCCTAGACCCCACCAGTCTGAATCATATAAGATCTATCTCCTTGCTCCGATTTATCTCCAAACTTCTTGTACGCCTAGTTTACAATCCTCTAAGCTACCACCTTACTGCTAACAACCTTCTCAACCACTTTCAATCTGGCTTTCACCTGCAACACTCCACAGAAACTGCCCTTCTAGAACTCATTAACAACTTATGAACTACTAAAACCAATGGCCATTACTCCATACTAATATTCTTAGACCTTTCCGCTGCCTTTGACACAGTTGACTACTTGCTTCTCCTCAAAAAAACTCCACTCCCTTGACCTGCAAGACTCTGCTTTTGATGGTTCTCCTCCTACCTATCTCAGCATGCCTTCAGTTTCACCCACAACTCCATCTACTCCTCTCTGCTTCTTCGTTCAATAGGGATCCCTCAAACCTCAGTCCTTGGGTCCCTCCTCCATCTACATTACCTCCCTGTGTCAGTTGATACCTTCCCATAACTTCCAATACCACCTCAATGGTGACAACACTCCTTATGCATTACTAATTTAGTCACTAACATATCAACATGGATGTCACACAAATTACTCAAACTCAGCCTGTCCAAAAACTGATTTAAAAAAAAAACCCTTCCCCTAACTTCCCCATTGCCATCAAGAGCATAACAATCAACCCCTCAGGTCAGATTGCTTGGTGTAATCATGGATTCTGACCTCTCCTTTAGGCCCCTCATCCAATCACTTTGAAAATCCTGCCACCATAAGCTCCACAATATTTGCACAATTTGCATCTTTTTAACAAATGCCACCACAAAGCTTCTAATTCACTCCCTTGTTATCAATACCCTGACACCACACCATATATGACCCAAGGTACATTACAAAGCTCATCTCACAATATCACTCAAACTACCCCTTCCCTTCCTCCCAAAACCTCTCACTCCTTAGCCTCCTCACCACCTCCTCCCATGCTGGCCTCCAGGACATCTCTAGATCATCTCCTATCTCCTGGAACTCTCTACCCCAATCTGTGTGCCTATCTGTTACTCTGTCTTACCTTTAGACAATCCTCTTCAGGAATGCCTATCCCACCTCCACCCCAAAACTGTACTTTCACTCCATCAGCTTATCCCCCACAATTAATACCACTCATTGAGGAAGCATGATATTTCTTCACTAATATGATAATCTTAGATGTAAGAATATGGCACTGAGTGTACTTTTAATGTCATTTCATATTAACATAGGGACAAAAAGGCACTCACTCAGTACAATTTTTAAATGACAACTGGGACTCAAGTGGTTAAGGGAACAATTATGCAGATCAGGAGTTATGACTTTAGTCTTCACTTTCAATTAGGACAGGCATTAGAGACAGCCAGGCAACTAGTATTGTCAGAAGGAAGTCAGCAATAACAGCCACTGTATTTCTTTGATTACAGACAGAGCCGGTGCTAGTGCCCAAGCAGCTCGAGCGGCTGCCTAAGGGCACAGATGGGGGGGTTGGAAAAATGGTATCACCCGGCTAGCAGACAAACGACTTCAGATTAGCGGTGTTGTGGCTCCATCCTCTGTGATGTCATGAGTTTTAGGCTGCACTGTGTGTTGTAGCTTTGAGCCCTGTCATGTCCCATCTCTCACGATTAACTGCTGAAATGAACTGGATCGCATCCTGGGCAGTTCCCTGCATTCTGGGGTGGGAGGGGGTCATTGTGGTGCATTCAAGTCAATCGTACCACAGCCATGCCCGCAGTGAAATTGCCCGCACCAGACTGTGTGGCATATCAATGCCTGCGTTCTGTTCCAGTACGATTGCAAAAAATGGTTCATGCACTATTTTTTGCGATCGCACTGGACCAGAATGCAGGCATTCATATACCATGTGTTCTGGTGCAGGCAAACACACTGCAGGTGGGAGGGCATGGCTGCGGTGCCATTGACTTAAAATGCACCACCACGCCCCATTATGCAGGGAGCCGGCCAGGATGCGTTTCAGTGCGTTTCACCCTGAATGCTGCTCTATACTCTGCACTGATCTGCCACATCTGCCCCTGCCTGCTGCTATATGCCATATATGCCCCTTCCTGCTGATATCTGCCACATCTGCCCTGCTGCAATCCCCTACATCTGCCCCTGCTGTGATTTGCTACATTTGCCCCTGCTGTAGTGATTCACTACAGCTGCCCCTGCTGCAATCCTCCACATCTGCCCCTGCTGCGATTCTCCACATCTGCCCCTGCTGTGATCCTCCACATTTACTTTGCTGCTATCCTCCACAACTGCCCCTGCTGAGACTCTCCACATTTGCCCCTGCAGTGATACTTCACATCTGCCCCTGCTGCGAGCCTCCGCATCTGCCCCGCTGAGACCCTCCGCATCTGCTCCTGCTGAGACCTTCCGCACCTGTCCCTGCTGAGAGCCTCTGCCTGAGACATCAGACCGGCACCCCGCAGCAGGGTGGTAGCACAGAGTATGTAGCAAATTCATATACTATTCTGCATTGCTGTATAATATATTGCTGGGATTTGTAGTCCACTATAGCTGGTGCCATTATGCATTGCTGTATAATGTTTTGCTGGGATTTGTAGTCCCCCATAGCTGATGATATTACTCTTCAGTGGCAAAACTACCAGGGTCTCAGCCGTTGCAGCTGTGACTGGGCCCTGGCACTCCACCACGATCCTAAAATCATTAGTATGTATTGTTTTAGAAAAACTGTCACATGACACAACAAAAAGGTAACAGTAATTGGTACAGGCGAGTACTTGAGGAAAAGTATCGGTACTCGTACTAGGCATAGAAAAAATGGTATCGGTGCATCCCTACTCCCGTCCATGCCCATAGGAAGGTTCAGACATGTAGTAATGTGGATGGGAAGCAGAGTTAATGGACTACAAGTGCGGTAAATAGGCAGCCGTCTGAGAGTGCCCAGAGGGGGGCGCAGAAATTCACCTTCGCCGGTGTAAGCAAAAATCCTTGCAACGGTCCTGATTACAGGTTCCCTTTAAACAATCTGTGAAGCAAGACAAGGACACAGCATGAATGCAGATTGGAGTCCTAGTAAGAACGTTTGAAGTGCTCCAGCAACAAACACTACAGTTCAATCATCTCAAATCAGCTAGGTGAAGATTTTTATATAATTTGAAGTCCTCATTACCACATGTACTCTTTGCTTCTAATTGCTTTAATTAGGAATAAGCTATGAGAGTGTGGTTGTTCTAATTATAGGTAGATTTTATCATTTTCTTTTCCTGGCTGATTTGATTAATCTGTAACGGAAATAGAACATTTACTCATAAATTAAAGTAGTTAAGGAAGCATGGGAGCTGTCATTCACCATGTATTGTGTCTTGCATGCTAGATTGAAATAAACAATTTTCATACAAAATAGACTACATCCTAAAAATAAGTAACATAATATTTGATTTGCAGCATCAAGCCTTATTTAAACTGTTACACAAGGCAAAATATTTGTTTACAAAACCACTGAAACTTCTAAAACTGTTCATTCCAAATAATATTTTATCTTAGTTTTATTTAAATACAATAACATAACAATATTATAACATCTGAAACATGAATTGTGTTCACTTATCTTAGCATATCTGAACGGGGAGAAAAATTAATTTACAATAGTACAATACAAGATTTGATTCATCCAAACTCCAGCAACATCAGGCAATCTTGGACAATGAAAATAAGCCAATACTCTAATGAACATTAACCATCTCAAGTACAAATTTTAACTCTATCAATCTTAAAGCCTCTCCAGAGGATGTAGGGGAATATTTATAAAGGAGTAAATATGACATTTACCAAACATGCTGCAAGTGAATCAACCCCTGTAATTTAAAACACATGCAACAAGAAGGTACATCTGCAGTGAATGTTTTGTGAATGTCATATACACTGCTTTGTAAATATTGTATAGCCCTTAACCTCTAGGAGATCTCCCAACACCTACGCCTGCTGAGAATGGATAGAGCCTTTAGAAGTCCTGGCTCAACACTATTAACTTTACTAAACCAAATGATGTGAACTTATGAATAGTTTTTTTTCGTTCAATAATCCCTACAAGACCCATTTACCATATCAAAGATGTCAATGAAGCAATAGTTGTTCTTGTAATCTTGTCTCTCATCATCTATGATACCAAAACATCAAGCTTATTACATTAATACCCAGAGAAAGAGAAACCCCCTGTAAGTAGGAATTCCACTTTGGTCTTATAATTATCCATGTTTATCAGTATTTCCTTTAAAGATCCCCAAAGGTCCCAGCTTTTCGAAAACGATTGTCCATCTGTCATATAGACTAACTAAACTAACTCTTATTCAATCTATAAATAATTGAATATTGAATAAATAACTTCCAGACAGTTCCTGGGTAAATGCCCAGGAGGATCTCTAAACCAGTATAAGGGCTCGTCACCCCCACAAAAACATTGTAGGATCAGTGTGCTGATAAAGAGGCTGTTGATTTTAAAGAAAGGTGGAAAATCTGATTGGATTCCCATTCAAAATGTAGATATATCAGGATAGCCTTAATAGTGACTTATTTAGAGATTATGAACTAGAGAAGATCGTGGGGGTTTTTTAAGCCGCCCTTTGTTGGAAATATTACCAGACAAACATGGATAAAATCAGTGCCCCCGCAGAGGCTAACAAATAGACAAAGTCCAAACCCATGAAGGGCATATGTAGCCATAGGTGATCCAACGTCTTGCGGTGCTGAAGAATGATTTTCTCTTGATGCGTTTCACCTGTAAAGGCTTCCTCAAGAGAGGGACCTAGTGCCTAAAGAATAGAACAGACTATGTCAGACGGATGTCACGGACATCAAAAGGACATCCCGATCCCAATGTCCAAAAAACCTATCCCCCTTCCACCAACATATATGGGGGGGGGGGGCCCAACTGACACCACAGGAGGTGGTAGAGCCCCACACGTTACCACCAGGGTGCTGTGCTAAAGTCAAGCTTTTAGGAGATGTACAGCCGGCATCCTCGCCACCATAGCCTGTTTTATTCTTTAGGCCCTAGGTCTCTCTCCTGAAGAAGCCTTTACAGGTGAAACGCATCACAACAAAATCATATGCCCTTCATGGGTTTCGACTTTGTCTATCTCTAAGGCTCTGTGGATGCGCTGATTGATGTGGGACTAGCGGGCCAGTCACAAGGGTATTGTGTCCTGGATTTATTTGCTTTTAAATGTCTATGGTTTTAATAAGATGTATTAATAAAATGTTGTATATTATCCATGTTTGTGTGGTAATATTTCCAACAAAGGGCGACTCAAAAAAAAAACCCACTATCTTCTCTGGTTCATAATCTCTAAATAATTCACTATTAAGGCCATCCTGATATATGTACATTTTGTATGGGAATCCAATCAGATTTCCCACCTTTCTTTAAATCTCTTTATCAGCACACTGACCTCACTATGGGAAACGGCCATCTTGATACTTTCATTTGGATTATGCAGGTAAGTGATGACCTGCAATTGGCAACATGTAGAGATTAAATACATTCTGTATATTTACCCTCAAAACTGATAATAGTGGCAAGGTTACATACAATATGGTTAGTAAGATAATAAGTGCATTTGGCATCCAGACTTTACAATGACCTTATTGGCAAGATGTGACTGGCCAAAGTACAAGAGAAACTGGGAAAAAGTGCATTAAAGCAAGAATTGATGTTTGATATATACTGTATATACAGTATGAGTATTTATTAGTATACAGCTAAGTATGTTTTCACCCACATAATACACCTACAGAATATTCTGAGATCACCAAACATCTCCATGAATTGATGAAACCTGAAAGACTGAGATAGTGTTATGCAACTTCTCTTGTCTTGCCAAAGTTTGATACTTTAAGTTAAGAGCAGACATCCAGCACACCTGTGTACATTGGCAGGGAATTAAAACAAGTCGAATCGGCAACCATCCAATTAGCTGTCAAATAAGATTTATATTAAGATTTAGATACACTTTTTCTAAGCCAGCTATCCCTTATCTGAGGCTCAGAGGGCATGTGTAAGATGTTCAAAAGCCTTAACTATACTTTTATTAATAATTTTATGGGATTTCAGTGCAAATGATGAATATTAGCAGCTTCCACCTGAAAATTAGCCCACGCTACTGAGCACATTGTCTTAATTTCTCATTAAATCACTGCCACTGCTTCCAATGACTAATGAGAGTACAATGTTGGCTGGGTATCAAGACTAAAGATGAGAATCTCATGTTTGCTGCCCCAATGCAAAATCCAGCTGTTATGTTGATAGAATATCCTCAATCCATCCATGTCAATACGACCAGATAGGTAAGCAATAGGTGTTTATTTTTTACGTGTCTGGAAGAAAAATTGTCCATAACAAGCAGATTCCATTTGTCATTTTCCCAGTATAATTTTAAAAAAAGGCAAGTAACAACCTACACTTACTATTTGGTTGATAGTGGGAATACTGGCAGTTCCCTTGTTAGACATTCTGATAAATGAAAGGCTTAAAGTGAAGTCCATAAAAAATCTCAACGCGTTTCACAATCTCCCATCAATTCCTTTTTAAGGAAGCACGCAAGGGTCCTCTAAGGAGTTATATGATTAGACATTTTTCATACATTGTTTTTGGCATGGATTCTGTGAAATTACAGACACTTATGTGTTATCTTTATTCCAACAGCTATTTATTTAAAGCTTTTAAACATTTCAGAGCCTCCTGAAAAAGCAACTGATGAGAGATTGTGAAATGCGTTGATTTTTTTGTGGTCTTCGCTTTGAGCCTTTGTAATGACATAAACCTGTAAAAACAAAAAGACAGGGAAGACAGCGACTTCTCCTGATGTATTAACGTTTTATTGACAATAAATTAAAAAGTGGTGAAACTACTCATGTACAAGGTGGATGCAGGCAATGAATAAGAACACCAAGGACAACCCTGGCTGTACAGCTGACATGTTTCAGGGGAGATCCCCCTTCCTCAGAGCTGTACAAACTGTATGTATGCAATAAACGCATCGCAAACAAATTGAATAAGTAGGCCGAGTGGGACAATCTTGGTTTTATGAATTTGAATGTAATTTGTACTGCTGCTCTTGAATTGAATAAAGAATTTAACTTAAATTTTGTATGTGTACCAAAAGAATTTAAGGTAATGTATACATGAGCTGATTTTTTTAAAGATGGGTGCAGGATGGACTTCAGGCAGATGGGCGGAAGGCAGGAGTCTATTAAGACCTGAGGTTGGGCATTTATGTGACCCTGTGACTATAGGATCCAAAAATAACTAAAGCCACCCTGTAAAAAAAGAAGATGTATACTTACCTTTCTGGCAGCCTCTGTCTTAAAACTCCACAGAACTCTGCAGATCTCTGGCCACTGTTGGTATTTGACACTTCCAGATGTGTCAAAAACCTTCTCCCCCGCCGCAGTGGCAGTGATCTGCGACGTTGGTGGGGTTTTAGGACCCTTGACATGAGAAAGATAAGTGTTTTATATACCCTCTGACTTTAAAGTTGTTTTAGTTCTCTTTGGGCCTTATAGTGATAGTGAATCACTTTAAGTGTCCAAAAATTTTCATATTAGCATCAGTTTCAGTACTGTAGATGAGTTGCATTTTACAAAATGCACTGAAGATCGTCATACTGATCTTATTTACTTGTGTGTCTAATTCAATTTAAATATACTAGTAATTAATTACTGCCTTGAGCAATTCTGAGATGAAAGATTTTAAACCGAGCACATGTATTTAACTATCATATCAAAACAAAAGAAGCTGTAAACTCATACTACTTTGTAAAGACTTGCCTTGTACAGAAAATATTGGTCTATAGCCATCAAAAAGCCTAATGAATAAACTTAAAGGGTAACTGAGAATAAATGTTTAATGTTTTGTAGCATTTTGTGACTGCATCCTGAAGTTCTCCTTTAAATTGGTCTTTTTGCACTCCTGCATTTAAAACCGCATGTGGAAAGTTAGGCATTTTAGACGTATATCTATTACAATAAGCTGGGAGTCCCTGCCGGGTTTTGAAGATCTCCTCGTAGAATCCCAGCCAGGACTTCCAGGAGACCCGTCAGTAAGTCTGATGGTGCTTATAGGAGCTCTGCCATTACTTCCAATGGCTTTCACCGAATCCAGGACATTATGGCTAATGATAGCCACATATTCTGGACCAGGTGAGGCTGGGCATTTCACTTCTGATACAGAGGGTTATTTAAGCTCTGCAAGGGGCTGATGCTGCATCTTCAAGCCAGCTTCCTGCATGTACAAAGAACTTTAATACTACTATTGTATCCTGTTTGCTAACCAAGACTGTCTGACCACTCTCTGCTCGCTGCCCACCTTGATCTTCTACCTGGACCCAACTTAGCTCTCATCTCCAGCCTTATCCACTGACTGCTCGTTGCCAACCTTGGACCACCTGACCATTCTCAGCTAGCCGTCTGACTCGACCGCCACCCAGAATCCAACTAATTTTCTGTCTCCTGTCTACTGGCATTCTCTCTGGATATTTTCTGTTGGAACCTCAGACTTATCCTGATCACGTTTCGGACTACTGTCTCCTCATTGGAGCCCTCCTGTCCTTATCCATCCCTTGGCAGGGTGGTCCAGAAGGTCGCGACCTGGTACCAACAAGCAGCTAAGCCCATCTCCACCATCCTCTCTGGTGAAAACCATCTGATGCATAGACTCCGTGCCTCAGGTGAGCCCGCGTCACCTACCAGGGGTTGTCACCATAACAATATCTAAATGCTAGAAAAAGAATAGAATACTAGTTAAAAGGGTTAAACGTCTGGCATTTGTTTGCCATCTGTGTCCCATGTGGTCAATTTCATTTTATTTCCTGTCCTGTAGACACAACAGGAAGTAAAGTCAATACCCCATTAGACAGTCATCACCAGAATATGGGTCCCCATTAGAAGACTTCCCATCTAGAGTAGTTCAAGGTGAAATGTGCATTTTCATGGTAATGCTTAGGCACAATTAACATTTCTAAATGTTCCACATAACATAGCAAATCTTCATATGAGTTCAGTTCCACTTTAAGTTGGTTGAATGCAAAATATATTTCACAAAGGCAAAGCTTAATCTTTCAAGAATTCTCTTCATACCATAGATATGCCACTGTTTAGCTTGCATGGCAACCAATCAGCTTCTCTCTTCAGTTTGTTCAGTTAAACTTTGAAAATGAGAGGTGGATGCTGATTGGCTACCATGCACAATTGCTCCAGATTTTGTCTGCTCCAGTTTTGATAAATCCCCCTCATTGTCTTTATACCACAGTTCAATATACAGTATCTGTATTCAAGAGATAGCCACAAACATTGTGATAATAACCTTTTCTGAACATGACATCCATAGGAATTTACAGCTTGCCATTATTTCAACAGTAATGGTATTTCAATATTTGCTAGTTAGGTCATGAACCTACAGTGAATAATAATACTGCTGCAATATACATACAGCAAGATCATAATGATGATTATGGAACACAGTCAAAAATATATCAGTTACAGGGTTCAGAATTTAGAAGTCTGCCTATCTGCAGCTGTATTGCCTTTGTTAGAGAAATTAAACGTTCCAGACAATCTCATTTTACTTCAAAAGGCAGCCACCCGCTTATCTTTGCACAGATTAACTAATGTATGCATAACAAATAATTGATACTTGAGGTTTAAGAAATTGTAAGTCAAGATAAATTTGCTTATAAATAACAGATTGCGTGTTCAATACTGTAAACTCGCTACATAGTGCCTCATGTATCAAAGGATTGGAAATGTTGAAGTACAGTTGAGTCCTGTGGGTTTTATACATCAAACTACATCCTTGGTTATACATTCGTAAGGTATGTGTTTTATAAGCTGTTGGGTTTTTAAAAACAATGTAGGTGGAAGATTTCATAGGCCTGAAATGTGACAACATGGTCAACCATTATCAGCCGCCATAGTCTTTCATAATCTATTCTGCCCTTGATCTGCCTCATAAGACTGGTCATTTGAGACCTGCACCTTACCTAGTGAGCTGAGCTTACAGATCGCTGAACAAGGTCATGTAGATGACCAGGCAGCAACAAAGAACATTGGTGAATTGGAAGTGGTAGTTATGAAGATAAGCACCTCTAGATTTGTAGCCATTACTCTTTTACAGAAAAGAGAGAATTGGTCACTTCATAGAAGTTGCATGGTAGATAAGCTTGGAAAAAGACACAGATCCATCAAGTCCAACCTATGTGTGCATGTATGTTGGTTTTTGGTGTGACAGTCTGTTCTTTAAGAGTATACATATATTTATATATTATTCTCAACACAAACACATCTAGAAGTTTTTGAATTTGTCAATACTCCCAGCTGATTTCACTGTTCGGGGAAGGGAGTTCCACATTTTTGCTGCTCTAACCATAGAGAACCCTTTTCACAATTTCAGAATAAACTTCCTATTCCTTATCAGGAACCTGATATTAACAAGTTGTTACTGGCCTTACAGTTCCCATTAAATAATTTGTAGATAGCGATCATATCTCCTCCTATGTGCCTCCTGTTTAAGGCAGATACATTTAATTTACTTAATTGTTTCTTATAGCTGAAGTTCTCCATTAGCTACCACATTTAAGGATTGGTAAGCTGCAATATTTAAAATGTTTGATTTTATGTTAAAGCTACACTTTAAGGAGATCTCCTCTTATTTCCTCTAGTGTCTCTGGGCCAAGAAGTGAAGGGAAATCTCTCTGACAGACACAGACAGCGAAAAAAAAATCTGAGTGGGGTCTTGCGCTTTCCCCATTTAATTCAAAATTAAATAGGAAACAAAAATTGGAGAACGGAAGCGCCACTACCTGGCGCAATAAATGTGGCGAGGTTGGATGAGAGGGGTAGGTGATGTACTCACCTATGGTAGGTCGATAATTCGCTTTTTTGAAGGCCGTCAGACGAAGTGGAACAGTGGGGGAGACGGTCCCTCTTTGGATGGGTGGTGTGGAGGTCCAATCAGATGGGACAGATGTAAACACAAAATATGGCAAGGTGAGATATGGTGGGTGAGTGAAAAAGGGAGGAAATTCTATAACTCACCGCAAGGAAAGTGAAGGCTGGCTCTCAACAACGGTGGTGGGTTCACCGCGTCTCTCCCCAGCGTCGGAGCCTGCAGAGATCCAACAAGACAGCTACGCCAACACTCAGAGGATCAACCCACAGCCCTGCACCCAGACAGTACAGAAGCCCACCACCGTCGTTGAGAGCCAGCCTTCACTTTCCTTGCGGTGAGTTACAGAATTTCCTCCCTTTTTCACTCACCCACCATATCTCACCTTGCCATATTTTGTGTTTACATCTGTCCCATCTGGTTGAACCTCCACACCACCCATCCCAAGAGGGACCGTCTCCCCCACTGTTCCACTTCGTCTGACGGCCTTCAAAAAAGCGAATTATGGACCTACCATAGGTGAGTACATCACCTACCCCTCTCATCCAACCTCGCCACATTTATTGCGCCAGGTAGTGGCGCTTCCGTTCTCCAATTTTTGTTTCCTATTAGCACAGCTGTTGGACACCACGGTCCGAACACCACGGAAGCTGCACACCCACAGAGCAATACAAGACGCTTCTATTGGTCTACAAGGGGGTATACATAAAACCCCCCCTCTCCCAAACCCCCCCCCTTTAAACTTTCCACACAGAAAATCTCCCCAAACTCTAGTCACATACGGGGTACCCACCAAGTACCGCAACTCGCCCCGCCTCTGACGAGCGCCACACATGGGGTAAAACTCTTCGAACTTTTAAAAATTCAAAACTAAAACCTCTCCTGTGTTGAAATTGATATCAATAATATACTCCATAATATAACCCTTTGAAGTTGCAGCAGCTATCTAGAACACACCTTAATTTCTTGTCTGAATTACCTCCCATCCTCAATCACTTCTCTTCTCACAACTATTAGTTTTCTCTGCTATCAATCATTTTGTACCAGAGCTTTATATAAAAGAACACACGCCCAGTATCCCTATAATCAGCTCATTAGTTGACTTAAACCAGTCAACTAATGAGCTGAGTGCACAGCTAAAGTCTACAGTACCCAGTCGCCAGCAGGGGAAAGCAGGCACATCTAAAGGGATCCTGCGGTTTTTCATGAAAATCTTTTTGAAAAAAAAAAATAGGGAGTGCTTGGCCTTGTGACCTTTACAAGAACCTGCCACCCCTCCCCACAAATGTCAGAGCAAAGACCTACAGATGGACCCAGTGCTGACATCTCAAAACAGGTATTTATGAAACATAAAAGGAAGGAACGAGGGAAGGTGTTATATGCATATACTGCACTTCAGCTTTAAAAAAAAAAGTGTTGTAACGTTACATACACTTATAATGCAGCGGCCATCTTATGTACCATAGTTAACAAGTCGACTGTAAGCAGCCATCCAATCAAGCAAATCTAAGTAATTGAAAAAAAAGTGCTATGTTTCCTTGAGATATAATACTGTTCACATATATGCTACGTTCACTTGAGCTACATGATACTGAAACAAGTGACCTGAGTTTGTGGACATTGCGTAAATATTAGATAATGGGGAGAAATTTCACCAGTAAATTGCAGGACTTTTGAAAATGTTTATTGCAGGGAAACAAGTGGGTGTTTTTCTAAATTGGAAAAACATTCTTTATTCTGTAGCATTTACCCTTAAACTCCAGCTGTCAACAGTGTCTAAAATCTTAGACTATCAAATGTCAGTGATGTCCCAAAGTTCCTATCTTCTGCCATCCACTTAAAATGCTTCACTTCCTTTTAATCAGAACAAGCTAAGATTAACTCCCCCAGAATGCATGCTGTTTTCACGATGTTAACAGTCTGAAGCAGAGCATGAAAGGCTATCTAAGCTTTTGGCATTTTTCTTCGTCTCTTAAAAGTTATCACATTTCGGGTGAAAAAAAAAGTTTGGTTTTCCAGAAAAACAAAAACTAATCATAGTGTTTACTCAACTAGAAGAAACTTCAAGAAAGACAAAGAGGATGTGATTGTAGGAGGTGTATAGAAAGACAAATCTTATTTCTGTGAGATGAAGGTGGTGATTTACTAACCTAAACACACGCACGCACTAGGTGCGTGTGATTTTTACACAGCAAAACGTATTTATCAACCAAAAAGTCTCTAAAAGCATATTTCCACTAATGCCATATATGGAAAAATCATGCACATGATGCATATATAATGCTGCTTCACAGTTTAGACAAAAATGGTTAGCTCATGCATTTACATTCCTGCATTCATCAACGCAAGCAACACAACATAGAGCTAATTTATACAACATCACCTTGCAAATTCATGCAGGGCTTTGCACAACACACCTGCTGGGTGTGTACACACTACAAAGGTGTTTAGATTCCACCCATAGATCATGCTGGGAGGGAACACACTACAGAGGTGTATACATGTTCATGGTGTGTTTATAAGGTTATTAAATCAATCCCGAAGACTTGAAGCAACCATTTACATTCACTTTATAAATTGTAAATCTACAATGTTAGAACACCTGCTGTCACTCCGGCTCAGCCGAGCCGAAGCATATGTTCCGCCCGCTATATACTGCCAGCACAGAGCCGCACTGCCGAGGGGAACGATCCCAACAAAATTGTCAGGAATCACCCTGCTGCCTAATTGACAGTCGCTCTACCTCTCTAGAGCCAGTGCAAGCTGTGCCTGCCCCCTCCCCTTCTCTGTCTCTCCAATGAGCGCTGAAGGAACAAAGAGGGGAGGGGGAATCCCTGCAGGAAATGGTGACTGACAGTCGCCAACCTCTACAGGGAGAAGCCATGAGCTGAGCGATCAATGGTTTGTGATCGCTCAGTTCTCGATCTAAAGAGCCAGCATGTGACAGCGGCAGTCACATGCTGGCTCAAACTATTGGGAAGAGTATATTTTGCTCTTCCAATTGTTCTCCTTTGAGCCTCTACATCATGTTTGTTAAATCTAAGAAGATACAGATACAGGTTAATAATATTGCCATGTTTGGAGACATTGGCCACATTTGTCATGTAAATACTACCCGACTGTTAATACTGACCACTGATAAGTACTGAAGACTTCACTAGCAGCATACAGCATTTTGTAGTTTTTGGAGATCCACTGGACATAAAGAACGAGTAGAAACTTATAAGTTTATACATTTCTGTAAAATACCCCTCTCCATACTAAATATTTAGGCAAGAAACATACGTTTGAAAATTAGAAAGACCTAAGCAAAAAAGTTTGAAAATAAAGTTAATATAATAAAATAAAACTTCAGAGGACACGAATTGGTCTTCATTTAGTTGCCCCGCTATGCTCTTAGATTCTGGAGGCACGTATACTAGCATACAAAGTGTTAACTCCAACAAGAGCTTTTCAAGTGTCTCAAGAGACAAGGTAACATACATTTCTGAATACATGGTATAACTATCTACGCTATTATAATGATATGACAGTTGACAAAGTAAATTACCATGCAAACATGACAATAATCACTTAGCATTTCAATGAGAGCTTGATGTAACATGTCCTCAACTGTGGCTCCTAAGTAAACCATAATTCCTCTCGCAGAACTGTATGTCACATCATTAATAATGTGATTCCAACATCACACTCTATTACTGCACACATGGCACTAAACAACTTGACCTGAACTACAAACAACTGCTGACAGGTGGAAGATGTTTGACTAATGGTACTTTAGTTGTTTCAGTCACACTACACACGCAAATGATTTTCAGTGTAAAGCAATGTACTAGGCAAAATATACCTGGTGGAGGTCACAGTATTGCATGTAGATACAGCAGGTGTTTTGTGTTCATGGACTCACCACACTACTTCTGTCTATTGGATGGCCTTAGAACAGCCAATAGCAGCAGAGGTAATTAGAAATCTCCAGGCATACAGGTATAGCATTTGATTGCTTGAACATTTGATGGCTGCCATTTTAGTAAGATTTAAAGAACAACTACAGTCA
>NW_017306405.1:958798-995571 GCF_000935625.1 Nanorana parkeri | reverse complement strand
ACCTGGCCGCTATACCGCATTGTCTCTCTTACCTGGTGAAATGTCCCTCTCCACACATCTAATAGACCCTTATTAGATGTGATGACTCACAGACATTTAGACCGTCAGAGTGGAGTGGGGTAAGAGGCTGCGGGGACTAGTCTATCATACAAAAATCCCCTTAACCCAGAATGTATGGCAAATGAGCCCTCAAAGAAAGAAACAAGAGCAAAGCAAAATGGCCAGAAGTGGCTCCACCTGAACCATTAACCAGTTGAGAAAAAACTACTATACCCTCATCGACCCCACGATCCTTGCTTCCCCTTCCAATAGCAAACACATTTACCAACTTCCAATCCCCATCACTTTGCCTCTGCCACTTATATGCTAAACTAATCCACAATTCCCCATCATGGTGCACACATCACCAAGCTCATGATCAGGGATTACTATACCAGAGCCACAAAACTTGATGCTGGTATTGGATGTATTACCTCCAAAAGACTTGACAAGACAAGAGTCTCTTTTGGTCGTAAAAACATTTGTTGTTGACATATCTTACTACTGCAGTTACGTCAGTCACTTTTGTTAGTTGTGCTACTGTTTTCTCAACAGACATTGTTTTACTTTGTTATGTGCTGCTATTAATGTTGTAGTGTGAATATCAGGAAGCCTTAGAATTCCAAGTTGAAGTCATGTCTTTTAGTGATTTCATACAATGTTAGGGTTAGGCTTCCCAGTGAAGTGGCATAAAATATTAATATGCCTCCAGGTGCCTATCTTGGTGCCCCATGTCAGCAATAACTAAACGTTACCACTTTGCAGGAGTCCCTATTAAATAGACTAAACAGACTTCTGCCTGGCTGTAAAAATCCAGATAAGGCAGGGTTCATAACAGTCATAGAAGCTATGGACAACAACATCTCCCGCCATCTCACCAGGTATAGAACAGAAGAGTTTTAAAAGCTGGACTGTGAAAGGCTCCCAGCTCCATCATCTTCTGATGGACAATAAGCTCTTCTCTCTAGAAGAAATTAGGAATAAATGGCATTCATACTCACTCTTTTCTGGATGTCTTGAGATACGAACATGGAAAACCGTGTTCATTTATTTTAGAAATATCCAAAGATACATATTTTATAGGCAGCCTGTCCAAAAAAAAAGTCACACACTCTAATATCTAATATTTAATTGAACCGCCTTTAGCTTTGGTTATGACACGCATTCCCAGGCACATTGTTTCGATAAACTTATGCAATGTCACAACATTTTTTTCCGTACAGAGTTGCACTAATTTTTCACCAAGCTCACCTGTAGTGATGATAGGAGAGTTGGTTGGACCTCATATTTGGGGACATAACATTGCTGAACCTAGACCTGACCAACTGAAGCAACCCCAGATCATAACACTGCCCGGAAGGTGGCTTTTTTTTGGCCAGGCAGTGTGTTTGAATATTATGTATTGTAGGGATGTTCAGATACCAAGTACCGTACCCGCTACAAGTACAAGTATAGATACTTTTCCAGTTCCAAGACTAGACTAAAGAAAAACTCAAAAGTTAGGAGGCAGCTGCCATCTTTAAGGAGCATACGGTGCTCCTGGGATTTGAGCATTCCCATTTTAATGCATCATATATTTTTTTTATAAATATATATAAGGGATGCACCAATACCATTTTTCCAAGTACAAGCACTGATACTTTTCCAAGTACTCACAGATGCAAGTACTGATACATTTTTGTTTATTGTCATGGGACAGTTTTTCTAAAACAATACAGACTAATGATTTCAGGACAGTGGTGGAGTGCCAGAGCTAGGTCCTAGCTGCAACTGCTGAAACCCTGCTAGTTCTTGTGAAAATGCCATGTATCGGCACTGGTATCTGAACTGGTATCTGGGCATCCCTAATGTACTGTATACTGATAAACAGCCTCCAAGGTCTCTTTAAGTTATGCACTGAAAACATTTTCTATTTTATACTGAATACACAACAATATGTATTTACTTTGCAATCCAAAGTACTACGTACACCCCTATTGGTTAGTATTATAGTGCATGCTGTTTAGGAGCATTGCTTCAGCAGCAGTGTCCCAGAAAATTCTCTTAGAATGTTGAAAACTAAGCATATCATGAAGAATGTAAGTACAGATACTAACAACATCATTAAACATCCCTGAATTATATCAGGGCCCTCAGGTGTTTATGACCGGGTCCATTAGCGTTGATCATTTACATCAACAACTTACTGATATGTAATGTCCCACTTCATACTGGCTTCCCTGCAATTTCATTTATGAATTTTCTGACCCAACAAGCTAGTTCCCAAGAGAGTCACACATTTGTCCTCCATGAGACAAGGTCAGACACCAACAGGAAACCAACTCAAGCTGCGTGTTTTGATACTAATTTGTAATATGTGTTTCTAGAAGGTCACATGATACAAATATATAAATAAATCAGGTTTTATAGATCTTGTTTCACCTTCATAACTGACAAATAGCCACTTCTTCTGGAGGTTTATCACTTTGTGAAATTACATAAAGACATTAAATAGACAAAGAGATCACCATGTGGTATTCATTTCACTAAATGTACCTATATAATTAAAATATTTTTAAACTGTTAGGAAAATGAAAACATAAAAGGAAATTCCAAAACACTGTGTTTTTGTTTTCAACTAATACATTTTGCTATCTTTGGGACTTTTAGGGAGTACAAAACAAGTGATTAAAATAACAATTTCTGTTATCGTAAAACAAAAATCTAGATAAACCATACCTACATACCTAAAACCTCTAAATATATAAAAAAGGTTTTAGAATCTGAGTGAGGCCCCATTCCTACAGAATACATTTCTCAATGGATATCAATGGATACATACAGAAACCCCAAAAATGTAGGGGTTTGAATGGGACCAGTTCACATCACAGAAGCAAAAAACCCTCAAACACATAGATGTTTGTTCACACAGGACATTAATTCAAATAAAGATTGGCAAAAAAATAAAGACAGCAACAGAACAGAAGTCAATGGAGGTTGAAACTGCAAAGGACCTCTGCTGACTTACGTTTTTGGTCCAATTTTGGTGTGAATGAGCCCTAAATGCTACTAGGATGACTTATTGAGCAGTTCCTGTGGATACCTCATAGACATAATCGCCCAGTCCGGCATCTTACATCTCTGGGTACCTTTAGACCAGGAGTTACACCATTTATAGATGTGTGAAGGTGACCCAGAGAAAATACAACAATCCCATTCTCTGTTTAAAGAGGAAAACTAGGAGGGTGCAGAGAATCACATATATAAGAAAACTTTACTTTAATTAGCTGCAAAATCACTTTGGTGTCTCGGTCTTAAAACGTATTACAGCACTACACTTGCTTTAAAAGCAATTGCTATTCGTGATTTCTTTTTGATTGAATACCTTGGCTGAAGACATACCGGTAGGCAGTAGAGGATTCACTGGGGTTGATTTACTAAAGGCCAATAGGTTGGTTACTTTAGAAGGGAATTTTCACTTGGCAAGGAAATTTTCCCTTAGCTTAGTGACTGTGGTGAAAATTCACTTTGCAAAGAATATTCAATCACAGTATGTTTGCTTGGAAATGATTGGATTATCAAGGGCAACAGAACTTTACCTCATTCACTAAGCACTGTCTTTAATAAATCAAACCCATTTATTCGTACATACCATATAACATTGGCTCACAAACTACAAATTTATATTGTCTACATTAAGGGCCAATTCACACAAGCAGGGGTGCTTTATGCTCTGTATAACACACACTCACTGGTGTGGTGCTTTGTGTAGGAGTGATATGATGCATTGTTACAATGCATTGCACTATTGCATTGGGACTGTGTGAATAGGCCCTAGAGCAGTGGTGGCGAACCTTGGCACTCCAGCTGTGCCAAAACTACATATCCCAACATGCATCTGCTTCTGGGAGTTATGTCTGTGGCTTTCAGAGCCTTGCAATGCCTCATAGGACTTGTAGTTCCAAAACAGCTGGAGTGCCAAGGTTCGCCATCACTGCCATAAAGCCAGTGGTGTATCCAGGAAATGGCACATATGATACATGCGCTGAGTGCCACTTGAAGGAAGGGGGCACCATTTTGAGGGTCAGTGAAAGTTTGTCAATCCACAGAGACAGCAAACTGCCTGCAGTTTAACTAACCACTAGCAGTTAGTAACTTGAATTATTAACTCCTTGGGCTGCTGCTGGTTGATGGTAGGATGCCAGGCAGTGACTGTCGCTGTCATTATTCAAGCTCTGCTGATGCTGGATAGTTGCTAGGACTGCCTGGCATAACTAACTGGCTTTAGCTGTCATTGTTCAACCCCAGCTACTGCCAGCTAGTTATACCAGGCGGTCCTAGCAACTAGGCATCAGCAGGGGTTGAATAATGACAGCGGCAGTGATTATTGAACCCCCACTGCTGCTTGTTAATTGCTAGGACTGACTGGATTCCTAGCAACCAAGCACCACCAGCCAGGAAGTTGAATGATTACAGGTGGTTGAATGACACCGCTGGTGATTGGTTGCAAAGCCTGCCCGGCGTCCTAGCAACCAACCAATGACGTGCTGGCTCCCTAGTCCCTGCTCTTCTCAGCATTTAGCATTCAATATATTTTATACCCTTTACACCCTTAGGACTCTGATATAAAATGGTTCTCTGGGGATGCTGATATAAGGGGGACACTGAAGACTCTGATGTAAACAAGAACTCTGGGGACTGTGGTGTAAGAGGGGACTTGAGTGACTCAGATTAAAGGGGAACTCTGGGCACTGAGTCCCCCCTTACGCAAGGGTCACAAGTGTAATTTCTGATGTAAGGAGGGACTCTTATACAAGGAGGGACATTGATGCAAGGGGGGACTCGGGGCACTGAGCCTCCCCTTACATCAGAGTCCTCACTTACAGGGTCTAATGTAAGAGGGGACTCTGATGACTCTGAGGTAATGGGGAACTCTGGGGAATCTGATGTAAGGGGGAGCTCTGGGGAATCTGATGTATAGGAGAACGCTGATGTGAGGGAGGACTATGATGTAATGGGGAACTCCTGATGTGTGGGGGGACTCTGATGTTAGGGGGAGCGCTGGGAACTATGATGTAAGAGGGAACTCTGATGTGAGCGGGAGCTCTGATGTAAGGGGGGACTCTGGGGATTCTTATGCAAGGGGGGCTCTGGGGACCCTGATGTATGACGCAAGTTTAACTTGTATTTTTGAGTTGATATGGGAAAGGTATCTAAAATCTGGGTGTCTGTTTTTGGAAATGGGTTCCATTTCAGTGCTTCCCATAGGTGCTTTTTTCTGTATATACACCTCAGGCAGCAGGTGACAAAATAGTGACAGGATCCTGGACCTGTCATTGCTGGCAGACAGTACAGTAGGAAGTAGTTATGTCATAATGTGCAAGTAGTCCATGCAGAATAAGTACAGGCCTCTGTACATGGTCTGTAGGAGGCTAATAGGAGTGTACTTCCTGAAGACTGTGCTGTGTATCTTCCCCTGCCTCTCTGCTTCCTGCTACCTTCCAGGGTAGGTTTGAATCCTAATGGTGACAGTGATTAAAAGGGGCCATAGTAATAGGCCAGGTGCCAAGCCAAAATGGCGGCATAGATACAAAGGGTCAAACAGGACCGAAGACAAACAGAAGGCCAAGGATTATTTCCAGTGGGTCAGTCAGGCTGGGTCATTAGAACCAAACTGGGAGAGAGAAAATTAAATAAGGGACAAATAAAGGTCAGGGCTGGTGGAGTACAATAAAAGCTTGAAGACAAGATAGAGATTGGTAATAAAAATATAAGAAGACAGAGACAACGCAGAACTCTATAACAGATGCAGGAATACTTAGCAAGGGGTCTTTTAAAGTGTACCTGTCAGGAACGTAATATAGAGGCTGCCATTGCTAGCTGGGCAGATGATCTGGCTTTACTATTTTCAAGACACAAGCCTTGCACAAGTATATGGCACACGAGTGTCAAAACAGGTAACAATTGTGTATCTCTATATTAATGGGTCAGTGACTTTAAATATATTAAAGTCAAAGCATCAGAATAAGAGTCAGATAAATAGCATTTTTGTAAGGGGTGAGCAATGGCAAGCTACATAATTCCCTCATGACAAGTATACTTTAAGAAGCAAGCACCAACGACATTCCAGGAAAAAGATGATGTGTGCATGCATCAAAATGTTTAAACAAAATGTAGGCCCACTAACCAGAGAAATATCATCAGGGGGGTCATAAAATGTTAGTACCTGACATGATACCACCTTATATGAAGTTGTAATTATTTGAATTGAAAAACATTTCAGGTACATTTGTAAAGCAACTTGAAAAAACTTTGGTTATTTAATAGATCCCTCATTATATTTCTATAAATATTAATAAAAATAATAAAATAATAGTAAAAAGACTGTCCGGATTGTTTGCACATGACAGGAAGCAGGCTTTGCCAAAACTCTTTAGCGAATTGAAGTCACATTTGTTTAAGACTAAAGTACACTTTAGAAAGGACATATACTATTATTATGGTTAGTGTACCTCTTGAAAGCCCTAATGAATAGAATTACCAGCAGACATTTGCATAGTAGTTAAGTACAAGCGCTTCTTAAAAAGTTCAAAGAAGCGACATAGCCTATGTCTATTATTCAACACAACTGAATTAAAATGAAGAATAAATGAAAGTTGGGTTCAAATAAGAGCAGCTGTCACATGTGTGCGATTCAGGCCTTGGATAACACCGTACTTTACAAATCAAGATGTGCCAATGCTGCAGGATGCAAATAAAAATTTACATATGTATGCAGATGGCCTCACAAGCACCTGGCAAATAGGGGGCTGACACATGTCTGATGAGCCTGGGTGTTCAACAGAAAGGGTAGCCAGAAAGCCTAAACACAGTCTGCTAATGTGTTATGTAGTTACCTTCTGTGGGGTTATGAATCATTCCTAATTACTAATTACATTTTAATAACCTTAACTTGCAAATACAGGGGATTGTCTGAGTTTGCTAATTGCATGTAAATGGTTCATTCATCTAAATGGATAGTTAGAGGAGCTACTTAAAGGGGACATGAAATCAATTAGTATTTGCTTAATATAGCTTCCCTTCTAGAAGATGGAAGGGATGTCTCAAGTCTGATGCTACCTGGTATATGATGGGGTAATGAATGAAAAACTCTAGCAAAGGAAATTAAGGAAAAAGTGGATCTGACTAACATAACAACCAATCAGATGTCTTGTTTCAATTTTTCAGATTAAAAATATCAAATTTCTTTTTTACTTAAATGAGACCTGAAATCAATTAGTATTTACTTAATATAGATTACCTTTCTAGAACCCGGCAGGCATGTCTTCTTCCACTATTCTGGACCTGTTCTTGTACCAAAAAATGGCTGCTTATTAGCTTTTTTATTATACAAAATTTTCACAGAAAGAGAGAAGAGACAGGAATAAAGTAAGATAAAATGAAAGCAACAGTACAAAAATATTAATTAAAAAAAGTAAAAGACACTAATACTAAAAAGAATAAATGAAATAAACTAAACCACCCCAATACCCTTCCCACTTAAAAAAAAAAAACAAATACCAATACAAAACATTAATTTGCCTAAGCAGCTCCATGAGCAAAGCTGAGAGTTTCCAAAGGGACTAGATTTTGCTGACTGAGAAACTAGTGATTTTGTGGCAAACTCTCAAAATTTCTCCAAAATCTCCCCTCATCCCTAGTTATCATTAATCAGCCACACTGTCTGTACTGTATAAAGCAATTTTGGAGGAACTTTGATTACCCACCTCCAATTTACCCAACACCCAATCACTACCGGATTGAAGCACGGCTCAGATTATAGTGAGACCTATGCGGAAAATCCAACAAATTTACAAACATGTCAAATGGACTTTTGAAGTAGCCGCTGAGACATGTTATATATGCCTAACCAACAAAATGTATGTATATAAACAATGGTTTAAAAATAGATAAAAAACAAATAGACGGGAATTTATCAAAACTAGAGCAGACAAAATCTAGAGTAGTTCCCTAGGTCAACCAATCAGCTTCTCTTTTAACTGAACAAACTGAAGAGAGAATCTGATTGTGGGCAGCTGCTCCAGATTCTGTCTACTCCAATTTTGATAGATCCCCCTCATAGTATCTGAAATGATGAACATTGCTCATATATACATATATGGGAGTGCCTTTTACCATCCACATCCAGCTAACATATCACATATGAAATGGTATGATAAGACTCTCCTGCTCTCTATTACATCTTGCTGGAGGACTAACAGAAAGAAGTCTGTTGCTATCAGTCCATGGGAGATATCTTTTAGCTGTACGGTATAAGTTGGACTGGTTCTTAATGGCCCTGGGTTCTCCCACTAACAGATACTCCTGCAAAATTGGCTCTCTGTTGGTTCTTCAACCAAATTAATGCCTTAGATACTTCTGAGGAAATAGAGTGAATCTATCCAAGTATCCAAAAAATACAAAAAAGGTCACAACTTCACAGGTGTCACATCATCAGAGCGACGTTTCGGAACAGCAATCCATCGCGCCAATGAAGTGTGATATACAGCTGTAACAACGATTTTATATGAAGGGTGATTGAATTCATATATGATGTGTTAACTAGATGTGGATGGTCCAGTTTTGATTAATTCCCCCGTGAGTGTTTTTATCTATTTTTAAACTGTTGTGTAGATAAGTAAAAAAATAAATTTTGTCAGTTAGGGATACAAAACATGTGGGAGTGGGTACCTCAAAGGTCCATTTTTTAGGTTTGTAAATTTGTTGGACCTATTTGGGATGGGGTACCCCACATCAACTCCTATACTATAGTTGTCACTAATACCTATGGTGAAAATGTATTACACAAAATACTTTCCTGCTGTCTTGGTCTCCAGACTGTAGTTACTATAAATGTTCTTGTTCAATGTGTATTCAAGCAACTCACAGGCAATGTTGGTATTGTACAGTGTTGATATGGGCTTGCCAAAATTCTTTCTTGCCATGTGAAGGGGTCTAGATTTAGGTTCACATTTGGCTTAAAGCAAGCCTCTTACACTGGAGCTTCTTAATTGTGGTTGTGGAAGCTAACACACATGGGTGCCATATAGGAGCCTAGTCATCATTCACTAGAGGCTATGTTGTCTTTGGTACATGGTAGGAGTATTAAAGCTTTGACTTTTACCGAAAATCTAAATAAGCATACTTAATGACGGTTCTGCCAGGGAGCCACATAGTGGTATGTTCTGGCCACCGCTGGTGCCTGCTTTCGCGACTGCACCACCAGATGTGACAGTTGTTTAATCACTGGACAAAAACTTTAGTAAAAATATGGCCATTGACTGTACCATGGATATGAAGAACTATTAATGTATTTGCCATGCTTTTTGTCTGTGATGGCCAAATACGTCAGTACTGTATGTAGTTGCACCGTTAAGTTGTGCGTTATTGATAACTAGAACAGGTTCTTAAACTTTTTAATCGGAGGACCAAAATAAAATGATACAACACTGGGACCCACGAAAAAAATATCCAAAATGTCACTAAAGACAAATAAAAATGGTCCTGTAACATATTTCAGGTACTCTTCACCATTTCTGTAAGCTTTCTCAAAGCAAAGAGAAATACATTATATGTTATATTTTCTTTTTTACATTTTCAACTAGCACCAAGGTCTCTTCATGCTGTTTGTGCAACTCCTTCTACTCCCCACCTCATGCGTGTCCCACATATGTGCTCCCTAATGCTGCCAATCATATTAGTTTAATGACTTTTAAGAGGGGTGGTGCGGGAATATATATACAGTATTACATTTTTATCCCATAGAAACTGAGTGACCGCACTATTTATGGGCTATATTTTTAGATTGCTGTAGCAGTATATGATTTAAACAAACTAGGCTACATTTACTACAGTACACAGTCATGTGGTGACCAATCACAAACGTCTGTCACCTAGTTTGGGTCCTGACCCATGGTTTAGGAAACGCTGGCCTATGACATTATATTATAAAATGAAAGGAACCATCAACAGCATCATTATCTATTGAATGAAAACAAGGCACGTAATATAACTTTACTCAACTTGTTATTTACCCCATACCAACTTCTCTTTACTTACTCCTGTTGGAGATGACATCCTTAGTAGCCACTGAATTTATACAGGTTTTCCAGTGTGCAAGTCTAATAATTCATACAAAAAGTCACAATAATATAACATAATTTTAACCCTTTCAAAAGTAAAAAGTAAAAAATGTGTCCCTGATTTTCATGCTGGGCAAGGAATGTGCTCATGCTGAGAATTTGGCATCACTCAATAGCTAGGCTTGTTCTTTGCTCTCTCCTACTAATTTTTCCAGACAATTTCCTTGTCTTTTATTTGAAGCATGTTATAAAATACAATACATTGACAGAGGTTTATAATCAAATGAGAAGTTTATGCTTGAGTGGAAAGGTGGAGTTTTTCTGATGTGGCAGCTTCTGTTGCATTGTGACATTTGAAGTTTGTTCTAGGAACAAGGCAAAAGGACAGCTGCTGGAAAGGGCACCAGTCAATAGTAATGTACATGCACATATTCATTTTTCTGACACTACAGCAGCAGTACCCGGCTCTGTATTGTTTCTCATCAGTTAACAATTACACTCTCTGGGCTATTTCAAATTAACTTTTGGACACATGCTTCTTCACCATTGCATACTATGCATGCTTTTTTACCATTGCATATCATGCAGGATCTTTAATAATACAATTGTCACTATTATTATTAATAATAATAATAACACACAATATTATTAATAATAATAATAATAACACACATGTTCACAATGCACCACACTGGAAAGGTGTGAATAGGCCCTTAAAATTATCCAGATGGGTAGAAATTAGCATTATCCTTCTCTTAGTGTATTAAGTTTTTGAATATCTTTACAGTTGAGTTTTTTCAGTGTAACTAGAGTACTAAATTTACAGTCAAGCTGGCCATATACATGCTAATTTGACAGAGTGATCAAAATTGTATTCATTCTTGAAATTGAAATTTCAAAGCAAAGCAATGGAAGACATAAAATGGTGGCTTTGATTGACTAAAGTTTATGGGAGGAAAATTGCCGTGATTGGTCCCAGCGGAAAGATTTGCTCACTTCTGACTAAATTGCAGTTTATTTTTTCTTTTTCTAATTGATTTTTAAAGAAAAAATCTGGGATTTTAACCCCATTACGACCGAGGCCTTTTTATTTTTTCATTTTTTTGTGTACATATTGTAATCCACATTTTAGGCCTGCAAATTACATAAAACCCCCAAACATGATATATTTTCTGAAAGCCAAGACCCTATAGAATAAAATGGTGGCAGTTGCAATTTTTTATGTTGCAAGATGTTAGCGCAACTCCTTCTCAAACCGCGAAATCTAAAGATAAATGCACTTAAATTCCCAAAACACAATAAAATACCCTTTTTGTTAATACAATGTAAAAGATGAGATTACAATGAGTAAATAGATACCCAACATGCCAAGGTTAAAAATTGTGTGCGTCCATGAAACTGCAACAAAATTCAGTACCCCAAAAAGTTCTTAGATGACGCCTTAAAAACCCCCACAGGTCATCAGTTTAGAGATACGCGTAAATATTGTCCCTAGAATTATTGCTCTCACTCTGGCATGCGCGATGATAGCCAACATGTGTAGCGCGATCATCGTTTTTCTTTTTTTTATAAATTCTTTTATTTGACATTTTTGTCCATTGTGCATAAAAAAACATAGACAAAATCGGTACAACATTGGGGTGAAAGAAAACATCTTGTACAAAGGAAGGAAACACATAACAACCTCGGTCAAACTAGCCATTGCGATCATCGTTTTCATACGTAGGCGCACCCGACGCATGTTTACGTGAAGATGTGCATGCTAACGGTGGCGGGGGACTTTAACATTTTTGATTTATTATTTTTACATTTATTTTATTTAATATTCATTTTAAAAACTGTTACATTTTTTTAACTCTACTTTAATTGCTATCACATAGGGGGGCATACAAGCCCCCCATGTAATAGCATATTGGCAGTGACTGGTACTCTTTAAGGTGATACTGGGGGTCCAAAAGACCCTTAGTATCACCTTTACACTTAAAATAAGCTATTGAAGTTCTCACCCTCTGTCTTCCTGTCAACTTTTAAGGTGCCCATACACCTTACGATTATCGGACGAAACTTTTCGTCCGATGATCGAACCGTCGTACGATTATCGTACGACGGCCCCATCCTGCCCCGATTATCACAAGGTTCAATCAGCGGTAGTTAAAAAAATCACCTGGACGACTTGCGGTAATTGACCGCAATTATTTTAGTTTGCACATGCGCAGTGTTAATCGTGCGACTTTTGGCGGACAGAAACGCCACCAACCATGTGAATATCATACGATCGACCAAAGTTTTCAAACATGTTTGACCGTCAAAAGTCGTACGATTGTACAGTACTATCGGTTGGGCACTGATTGCCAAGTTTCGACTTCACAATCAACTGAATTCTGGTGGTCAAACAAAGTCCTGCTTCGTCGGTTGCTTAGTTTCTGGGGATTACTTGCAGTCATATGTGATAAACCTGATAGATGGAAAGCGGTTGAAATTGACTGAAAATTGCCACGTGTATGGCCAGCATTAGAGCTGTAAACTGCTGTTGGGGGCGAGAAGGTTGGATTGGTAATTACTTCACACTGGTCAGCCTAGGTTCGGGCTAGAGATGGGTTAGATTTAAAAATAGATGGAAGTTGGATAGTCAGGACTAAACTTCATTAAGGCCCCATTCACACTGAGCGACACTCACCTCGAGCGGATTTCCGCGCGGCAGGATATCACGACTGTTCGGGCAACGTTCCAGCGGCGATCGTGCGACCTTCACCGTCGGTCTGCATACAAAAATAGAAAAATCCTGCGACATCCGCGGAAAAAAGGGTCCTGCTAAAGCGACGAGCTACGGGCGACAGGCGACATGGAGGTGTACATTAGAACAGCTCCATTGAATAACATTGGCCGGCGACTTCTCGCGATATCGCGCGGCAAAAATGCGCGATATTGCGGCGGAAATCGCTGGATTTATCGCTCAGTGTGAATGGACACTTAGGCTGCATGTGAACTTTACAGTGACGATTTAGCTCACAATGTACTGCACATCAGGTTGACATTTCAGTAAAGCTGTAAGGTGATACCTTGAGGGCTTCTGTTGCCAATTTGGGGCATTTAGGATGTTACTATTTAGCCTCATCAATACATCTGCTAAAATATCAAATGTATGTACCATTGCATGTTTGATTTACTTTGCTGATATTATATATCTACCGTAATTGTTTAAATTAATATACTTATGTAATTTATAGATTAAAATCCATATATGTAAATAACTGCAGCATGATTTTTTTTCAACTATTAGTACAGTAATAGATGTTTTTATCTGGACATTGCCACAGTGGAAAAGATCAAACTACCATCCAGCGCCATCTGGTGCTCACTTATAAAACATAATGTGAATTAAATATACTGTAATTTTGTTTATTCCCAGTCTCAAAATACAGTCACTTGGAAAAAAACTCTTAAATTGCATGTGACGAATTTGGACTCAGACGGGCAAAGTGTTGACCTCTAGTTGTTTAGAGAGTACAATTCCCAACAGGCCTTGCTTCGTCTGGCAGAGTGTGTTTGGACTAGCATAGTCCCTTACCAATTAGAGAGCTAGAAACATTCTGGACAAATGATATGTACATTATTATTTTTCGTCTTCTAAACAAACCCCCAAAATATATATTTATACATACACGCTGTGTCTATTTATTTATTACAGGTATTTATATAGCGCCGACAATTTACGCAGCACTTTACATAGTTGCACATTCACATCAGTCCCTACCCTCAAGGAGCTTACAATCTAAGGTCCCTATCTCACATGCATACGTAGAGGGCCAACTTAGAGAGGAGCCAATTAACCTTCCAGCATGTCTTTGGAGTGTGGGAGGAAACCGGAGAACCCGGAGGAAACCCACACAAGCACAGGGAGAACATGCAAACTCCCCCAGTGCTGCAAAGCAGAAGCGCTAACCACTACGCCACTGTGCTGCCCAAATATAAATATAAATATATATAATACAAATGATAAAAAGTATTAAAGTATTTGCATTTATGTTTTACATAAGCATTGGGGACACCATTTAAAGGTAAGTGACAAGCCTAATACTATGTATTGCACAAAGGTCTAATTTCCTGGTAATCAGTTTGGTGACTTTGGGCTTCTGGTAACCAGATCAGTGAGCTTTTTGTAGAAGGGAGAAGAAAATATACTCAAGTAATGACAACATTGTTTCATGCTTACTGATTTTGGGGATTTTAATTCTTTACTGCTCTTATATATTTTAAGGAAAGTGTTGAGGTAGAACAAAAATATTATTAACCGTTGCAGTGGTGATACACTCGCACTGCACGGGTTAACTGCGATGGTATGTCCCTTGTGATCCTCAAGTCCAATACACTGTACTGGACGTAAATACTCTAGGATCCTTAGAACGCTGCCTCGGAGGGGGAGAGATGCTGGAAGGGGCGGTCTAACAGCAAGCCATTAATAAGTGAGTGTAACTTTTTACGAGCAGTTAACCCTTGCAGTGCGGGGGTAGCCCCACTGCAAGGGTTAATAAAAATTTTGCCCAGAGTTCTGCTTCAAATTTTAATTTTCTAACAAAGCTCATTAACATAGAATGTGACCTTTTTCATCTATTAAAAATGTCTTGCTTGGTTATAGTGCCCCATTTATACCTATGGATGAGCTGTACTTATGGCAGCCTCCAGCCATCCAGGCAGAATGGCTTATCCCTAGGAACAAAGGATGCTGTGGCACGCATGCGCAGTAGAATGAGGACCACGGTGGGTTGTATTCCTTCCAATGGCTGTGTGGCACCACAGTGAAGTTTGTGGAAGCAGGGAGGAAGGTAAATAGTTTACCAGGTGGGCCACACATGGGGGGCTTACTAAACATAAAGTTGTCTTTAAGTTGTGATAATAAAGCCAAAAGTTTTTTAAAGCTATTTCAAATGCTGATGAAATCACTTACAATGGATGCTGCTCCTTCATGTTTAAAAGCTTTTTTTAAAGTTTTATTTCCCTGCAGAATCAGCTAGTCCTCTGAGAACTGGCCCATATATCCTGTTTTAGGGTGGTTCCTTTACCTTGCATGGTCCTATGGAGCCATCCTTTGTGTGTACTAGTAAGCTGAGTGAGTCTCCACAATCACACAGAAACAGCAAGGTACGCCACTGCCCCACCTCCACCCCCTTCCCCTGCTCCTCCCTTCTCTGTCCTCCTTCTCCAAACTAGTAGATGGACAAGTGTTGGAGATTGCTGTGTCCTTTGTGATCGTGTGCTCCACAGGAAGTTCAGGGAAGTGGAACTGCTACCATTGGTTAAAATAATATCAGTTTGTCTATAAAGACTCTAAATTTCTCCATCCTGGGACCTATTTATTTCCTCTTTAATCAAGGGAGGATCAGATATTTTTTGCTTATGCCTTGATTGCAATGGCCAATAAAGCAGCTGAGAGCAGGGGCATCCCTGACAGCTATAGAGGTTTTATGTAATAACATGGTCCTGTTATTGAAATTTGAAGTGAAACCAATTGTAGAAAACAGGTGAAAAGAAAAGACTATTATATTATTTATTCTTTTTAATTAGCCCTGGACTTTCAAAATTATACATGGAAACCATTTTAGAATTATCTCATGACATTTTAGCTGCAGGATCTGCATAAGAAACTGGATCAAAAAGTCAAAAAGTTACAATGCCCTTTTCAGAAATGCCAATTAATTCAATAAGAAAACTCACTGGCTGGATATTTCTCATGATTACTAAAGAATGAAGTGAAAACTAAGACAAATAAAATGTCAGCTAATATTTACATTTTGATGTTTCAGGTAATTCCATCGACATATTTTCTGCATTCTGATATTAAAAGCAATGCCAGAGTAAACATATTTTCAATGAGTTATAAAGTCCATTGCTTACTTGTACGAAACATTTGTGTAGGCATGGTTCAGTTAGGATTTCCTATGCTTTATAAGAGCCCTGCCATGGAAAGTAAAACTTTTTTGAGCTTTAAGTTCTCACAATATGTGCCCAATTACGTGCCTTCTGCTGCAATAGATAGTTGATCTCAGCATGAACTCTTCATATCCACCCAACAAACCTCAAAACCACAAAGAGACTGCAGTGATTCTTTTTACTGGTTAGATAGAACTTTTAAGCTGGTGTGCACAGGATATCATATACAGCATTCCCGTGAGTAGACAAAACCATTAAGTAAACCCATAATATTTCTATGTTACTTATAACAATACAAGCATTATCTCACAGTGGAAAGCAATTTGCAATGCATATTGACCAAGAAATACTTGCCTGATTTTGAAGGCAGAACAAATGATGCTTGGGTACTTCCCAGCTATGGCAAAGCTTTTGCTCCCACCTGCAATATCAAAGTACAGAATTATGAACTTTTGATGCTGATTTCAGCACAATATTTTTACTCCCCTAAGGTAAGTCATTACCCACCCCCCAGCTTCCTAATTGACCGGGAAGCCAGCTCCATGCTCCCTGGTGACGAGGGACCATGGAGTGGGCTTCCCGACCAATTTAGGAAGCTGGGCAGCGTGTAATGACTCACCTCGGGGCTTTCTGGTACCGGAAGTTCTGGTATCGGAATAGGCATCAGGAGCATTTGGGCAAGTATGAGTACTCGCCCAAATACTCGGTATCGGCACCAATACCAACACTAGTATCGTTATCGGTGCATCCTTATTCACAACTGGCAATCACTATTCTTTGGACACTGCCAGACACCAATGGCTGACACGCCTTGAGGAAAATGATCATTCCTGTTGAAACAACAACTCTATCTATATAGGAGTAGCATTGTCACCCTAGGACAGGAAGTGAGACAGGATTACAATACACCCCCTCTTCATTTCCATATCATAACGATGAAGTGTTCTGTAACCATAAAGAAAACTGGAAACAATACTGAGTCCATTTGCAAGTCCGGCAAGTCCAGTTGCCTTGATTTATTTTGTACGATATACCATGACTTGAATGTAATGAATAAGAGCCTTCACAGACTACTTGTTTCATGGGTTAGCATCCTAATAACAAGATGGAGGCTTTATAGTGCTTCTGTAGTTGGAACAACAAGCCCTGGACAGGTATGCTATATTCCTGTATATAATTCCATGCTAATTTTTGCACTCGACTGAAGTGTACCTTTTATAAGCCACTGCATGTCTACTCCATGGAGGATGGTGTTTCATTTGTTACAGGAAAGCCCATCCTTCATCATTACCTCTTACTTTCCTTATGACAAAGTAGATACGCAAAAAAACACAACCACAACACAAAAAAACCTTGAAACAACGCACAACAAAGGAAGCCTCGTCACTAAGCTTTATCATTCTTTCAGCAGCAAATGTTTCATGTTATTGTGAAACTTGTGTTTGAAAAAGGGAATATATTCCTTTGAACTTAGCAGACACAATTCCATTAAATCCCTGTTATACCTATGAAATGTGTTCTTTATGTCATTTATAATCTGTGAAAAGAAATTTGTATGGAACTGAAGGAGCTGACGTGCTCGGAAGGTAAGCAAAATCTCAGAATGATACAATTGATTATAGGCAATACGGTAATATTTATTACGAGTTTATCTGTCTGAGCTAGGTACATGCACTCAGAGCTTAAGAAAACAAATAAGCTTTAGGCTTTTAGAATATAATCTATTTGGAGCAAAGAAAACCTGAAATGAATCCAACGCATATCTTCTCTATTGATACATGGATAAAGAGATCTAAACACTGATGTAGATGCTAGTGAACAGGTACCACACGCAAGGTACGGCAAACGGTGAAAGTAGATTTCCAACAAGCAGAGGACAAATTTGTTAAGCACACCACTGTGTTTTAAAATGTGCCTTTATTTTTTCGTGAAAGCAGTATGGGTGTATGTTTCGTGAAAAGTATGGGTGTGGCCAGCCCCTAAGTGCCCAGCCAACTGGAAAGTGGAAATTATTTTTTGGCAAATAAAATAAAATATATTTTTAAAAGTACTATTCGGCCTCAACATGACTGAATAATTTTTTTAAAAATACAGATTTCCTTTGCTCTATGAACCCGTGAATCAGCCATGTTCCTTAAGTTTAAGTTGGAATGAAAACCTCACCATGTAGACTTTTAGGGTGCTGTTTATAAATGCTTGAGTAACTGTGAGCATCACTTTTTTGGTAAACTTTTGGCCTTTTATGACTTTTTAATAGCATGTTCCGTGGTTTTGTTTATCAGGAAATTTTTTTAAGTTCATCACTCTTCCAGTTCACCATTCGTCAACAATTTTTAAGGCCTTTTTGCCATTCTTGCCCTAGATGATTGGATCACACCCCATTTATAAAGATAATTAGATGGACAATGTAAGAATTTGCATAGTTAGTATGACATTTTGTCAGTGGCACACACAATTACTTTATACTCTCTCTCCATTTTCCTCTAAAGGTTTCAATTTAACAGCTGAATTCTCTATTTGTTTCAAAAATACACCACTTGTACCTACAATGTTTGAAGGCCTGTTTGTCATTATTCCAGCACATAAATTATCTGTTCAACCCTCTGTACATATACTGCACATTGGTAGGTGGTTGGCATACATACTTACACATTTTAGTACACCACTACAATATCCCAAGCCAGCCGTAATATTTTCACTTTAATTCTTTGCATTTATATGTAAATCCATACTAGCAGATTAGGAAGATGACAACAAGTCCACAATTTAAAAAGATGTTTAAAGAGTGGATTGACTGCAAAGCCTCATTAATCACACCTAGATCCCACTTTGCTACACATTCATTCATGTTCCAGAGCAGGCTGATCACTTCATCATGCCCTATAGCGGCCAAACATTAGCCATATTACCATTTCAGCAAACGTCTTATCCCAGAAGCCAGAGCAATAATGACATCTTTCACCTATCAACAGGAGCCGTAATTGAAGCCTTGACACTTCACAGTAAGGAATTATTCCCCAGCTTAAGGAATGGATTGATCAATAGGAAACATTCTTTGATTTAGGTATCTTTGATCTAAATTGTTTAACTGAGATTTATCAAGTGGGCAAAGTGTGAGGGTACCAGTGGGAGAAGAACTTTCTGCAATTTTCCACGTTCCTTTTTTTCTAAATTGTATAATAGATTCAATCTTCTATTAGAGACTATATAAAGACATCTACTTGAAAGGGGACAGATGCATCGGTTTAACAGTAAAAAAATGAAGAAGTCATGATTCACTTGTATAGAGGTTGATGACTTTTTGCCAGCCACTTGATTACCCAAAGCTTGATTACATCTAGTCCAATTGTGTTTCTGAGTTTGGCCACACACCCCAGTTACAACCTGAGACAGTTGTGTGGGCTGGTGTATTAGTACAACAAAATGGAATGCTTGACAGGTATCATCATGTGTACTTTAATACTTACCCTCTTTAACGTCAGATACCTGTCTGGCTTTCAGGAAGACACAGCGGAGATAATTCTAATTTAAAGCCTTACGCTGGCAATACCCTTGAAAATTTTCAGTCAATTTCAACCACTTTCTATGCATTGGGAATTACAATTACAATCAGAAATTAGAAATTACTGAAAATAAAGCAATCTACCACCCATATGTTTGATCAATTAGTTTGATTGTAAAGTTGAAACTGGATAATTTTTGAAGGCTTCAATATAGTTAAATGAAGAAAAAAAAACAAATTGAAAATGAAAAAAAAACCCACTATGACAGTTTCATTACATGTGATTAGATTTTTTCCACCAGTTCTGATTTTAGACGATTTTGATCTCATCTCCTTGCAGATGATTATGTCTTCCATTGCTTTGCAATTTCCACACAAAAAATGGAATCAAAAGTTTAGTAGCTCAATGAAATTGACACATATATGGGCAACTTTACATAAGAGCTTTGATCAATCAATCCACGCTGTGTCCCTTTAGAAGCTTATATACTTTTGCTGCTGCCCCTGGTTTCTGGATTTAATTGACCGAAGGCTGATTGTAGCCTTATATTTAATTCCTGAATTAAGTCTCAACAATGCAATAACACTCAGTCAGAAACTGGAAACAATGGCTTCCTTTGCATCACTTGGCATGGCAAAGGTCACCAAACACATTACTAAAGACAGAAGACAGTAGCAAGTCTTTTGGGGCGTCAAAGGCAGATTTTACAATGGGTAGATACCAAGTAACTACAGTTGTTTTTTTTAGTTTACCCTTTAAGGCAAACAATTTGGCTACAGGCAAAAAACCCTTTAAACTAAATGTAATACATACTTATTCTCAAATTAAGTCAAAGTTTTAAAACCAAAATGTGCTATGATCTCATGCCCACTGTGTGGATGCTGCCAGATTAACAAGTACAGATGAAATCATTGTGGCTGAAGATGCATCTATAAGTAGCACGGAAATGATAATAGCAGATGATGTTGGACAGGGTACACAGCTATTTTTTTTTTAAAAAGAGACATCTGAGTACAATTCTAAAGGATTTTCAAGGTTTCTGATATATTATCTTCTAAAAGGCAATTTAATCTTCTAAAATACCCACAAAAGGGCAAAAATCATAGCTCAATATGGATGAACCCAACAGTTTCAATATAATATGTTATTTCTCTATGCCCTAAGGGTAAAGCATAGTAAAGGGTAAAGATTTAATCCTGGTCAACAAAGCTGCTTATATTTACCTTAACTCCCCTACCGCTAGACTTGTATATTAGAAGCAGACTGACCTACCCACTGCTTTTTGATATGAGGGAGCATGTGACTCACTACTTGTCCTTCTAGGTAACAGTGCATGTGACGATTGGCTGCTTAGGCACCCGGAGCTTTCACATGGGGTAGGGTGAGCATCCTCATCTTCCAAATCATAATTTAGGCTTACCCAGAATTTCTTCTCTCACTCCACTTGCAGGCAAATGGAGCAGTGGAAGAGTGAGGGCAGGATAATTATAAGCAACTCTGAAGGCTGGCAACAAAGCAAACCTGTTGCTTTGCCATGCAGAAGCAATGCACATGTGCACTTTAGGGATGACTTTTTGACTGTGTATGTCTGTTTGTTTAAAGATCAAGTCAGAAGATAATTAGGTCAGTATAGTCTAGGGATGCACCGATACCGATTCAAGTATCGGTATCGGTGCTGATACGAGTATTTGATACTTGTACATCGGTTCAGATGCTTCTCGGCCAATCAGCATCGAGCCGGCCAAACAGCAAGGAGCCGGATTCCTGGGACCATGGGGACCACACACAGGGACCATAGGGAACACAAGTAACCACCCCCCAGAAGGAAGGACAGTGTCAGCACCAATTCAGAGATTATTTGAGGATCTATAGCTGAGTGAGACACAAATAAGGCACAGTGTTGTTAATAGTCTAGCAGCTTCAAGAAATAAACTGGAAGATTCTGGAAGATACCTTCCTTACTCTTGGTAGATGATGGGTCTTGTCAGGATCTTCTAGCAGCCTCAGAGCATAAAGGTAACTTGTTATATATCCAAAATCACCAAATACAGGGGCAGAGTGGGGGATATTTATATTGGAAAGTATCTTAAAAATCCCCTTTGGTACCTTGAAAGTTTGCACACAATTGGGATGCTGGTACCCATATACATATAGAATTAATAACTTTAAATCCATATACAGTAGGTCATTTAGGTCCCCTTACTGTAATAGGTATGCTAGCATCTCACCTGTATAGACAAAAACACTGCTCTAGTAATTATCATAAATGTTTAAGAGAGAAACAAAAAGATGCTTCTCAGCTAGTTTTGTATAATACCTATTTCAATGAAGTCTGTCCCTTCACTCTACAAGAACCACATTTGCCCCATCAGGATTTAAAAGTTATGTCCTTATCAGTGTGTACAGATCTACCCATCTCTTAAGTAGTTAATTTTGTATACAGAAAGATAATGCTTTCCATCAATTTTTTTTCAAAAGTTGCATTGTGGGTAGAGTTTAATTGGATTTTCACAAATGTACAATAATCCCAATTCAAACAAATAAGTCTGGCTCAGACATGGGATTATGACACATGCATTCGCCTGAGAGAAGCCAGACATTGGGTGGAGGTGGTAATATCTGTATGAAAAGATGACTTGCAGTATCGACTCTTCTTGTCTACTTCCCTTTATAATTCACATGAGACACCATTTAAAAATACAGTATTTTTACTTTATGCTTTAACGCTTTAACGCTAAAGCCCCAACAATTTATGTAGCACGTTACAGAATACATAGAACAATTTTTAAGTCTCTTCTCTTGAGGGAGTATACAATCTGAAATCCTACCATAGTCAGGACAACTTGGGTCAGATGCCAGTCAGCCTATAAGTCTTAGTTAAAGAAACCAGAGTAAAGCCACAAAACGTAAAGTGAACAAGCAAGCCACATAGAGATAGAGGCACTGGCACTGGCAGAAATAAAACCTCAGAGGACCCAGTGCTACAAGGCAACTGCAATGGGAATTCCATCCTTATGCCAGGTATATGATAACACTGTACTATTTAAATCCATAATTCACTATTTTTAGATATTTGACTCACTGATGATTTATAACTGAATACAGAATTATTATTGTATTTGGAAACTCTGCAAAAATTGGCAGATGCTCCAAATGTAAGATGATATATTCACTAAATGCAAACCTACTAAAATATTAAGGCGTATCTACACTCAATAAAGAACATTATATAATCAGCTTACCAGTCCATGGATGTAGGGATTGTCTTAGTTTGGCTCTACTTCCTTTATTTTCACCTGGTAATCCTGTAAATAACATATTTCCTGCCCCTTCACGCCTACACTTTTTTCTCCACTGCATCTATGGAGGAAGCCATGGTTGACACACAGGATTCACCTGGCTTGGCATGGCTTCACCTGGCTTGGCATGCCTGCCACTGTTTCTCTTAATTATTTAGTACATTAATGGCACATGAAGTTTACACAATAAAGATAAGCAGCTTTGTGGGGGGGTTTTAAGTTCACAGAAAGTGACAAGGACACTGCATTTCTGGTAAGATCACCAGGTATTTTATGTACTTGGTGAAAATGTTCTCAGCCAAAAACAGTAAAAAGTAATGCATGCACCACATCTAAGGTAATCTACAATATATTAATTTTTTGTTTTTAGCTTTAGATACATTTTAATGTAAACATTTTGTAAGAGATGTTAGATATGCTCAAATCACCATAGGAGCAAACAGTAGGGAAAACCTACCTTGCTCCAAGCTGCTGACATTTAATAAGTGGCAATGTCAATGAAGACCACTTTAAGGATAGATAAGGGAAATATTTCCTGAACTATTTTACTTTGTCAGTTGCAGTGGGCAACTGGTCTACATCACTGGTGGGCAAATGATCTATACTTCTTGCAAAGTACCACTTGGCACAACGCTTTATCCAGTATTCCAGTCAAAGCCAGGGGACGGAACAAACTGGTGTCTAAGAAGCAAGGAGAAAATGTCATGTCTGCAAGCCATAGGACCTGATTTACTAAAGCATTTTCTCATCAATCGTGCGTGGATATCGTGATATACTGTATATCTATATATCTATGTCTAAAAAAAAATGTGATTCTTGATAATGTTTTGGGGACTATCTAGAAATAAAGCCACATGACTATTATTAAAATTGTAAAAATCCCTAATTTGTAAATAGTCTCACTAAACCATAAGTGTGTTTTGTTTTTTTCCACTACACATGCGTGTAGCTCACACACCAACTGGTTTATGAGATTCTATGGGTTGTAGCTCAGAATAAAGATTCCGGTGATAAATACATGTACATATGCTACCTTTTTTCTTAGCACAACATAATCTATAGGGTCTTAAGAATGCCATTTAGCTTGGCACATGAGCATTTAATTTGTTAGCAACACGCTCATTTTTCACTGAAATATGGACACGCTCATTCCATAGTACAGCTTACAAGGTACAAAAAAAAAACAAAAGCAGCATTATTTATTAACGCATACAGCTAACTAAGGCCGCACTTTGCACATTGATTATATAAAAAGGTTCAGGAGTCCTGAGGCAGGCGTACAGTGGCAATTTATTCCTGCTTTGGTTAATTTGCTTTAATAAAGATGGTCCATAATGTTCTAATTCTTTTAGAAAAGAGAGTAGGATAGCAGGATCGTGTGCTACTGTAAACCCCTTAATTTGTTCTCAAATTAACAATGAAACAATACTAAAAAAAAACCCCAAAGGCTGTAAAGTTAATGCAAATTCTCAACTGTGATTTCTTTAATATACAATATATAAATATACAGTATTCAAAATACAAGACTGTAGAAAGCTATACAGCTATACTGTACAAATTCCTGTTTTCATATAATTGTAATGATAAGGGGACATTCAAACATAAGAGGAACTATCCCACCATCTGGCACTGCTCAGGTATCACTGCTTAGGTATCAGCCCTATTTGGGGCAAGATATGGACACTATAAGCATTTAAAGTAGTATTAAACTTCAAACCTTTTTTTAAATCATTAATCCAGATCACAGAAATATACATTGCCCAGCAAAGTATCCCTTAGCCCAAGCTCTTACAGTCAAGCTCCAAGCTCACTCCCGTGATGAACTACACTCTCCCGTTTAGTTTACTAATTTGTGTTGAGATTTTAGTCTATCACAATAGTGAGCTTAGAGCGGCGGCTACTTTACAACACACAGGGCCATTGGGAACAAAAGTAGCCACCCTCCAGAAGGAAGGACAGTGTCAGCACCAATTCAGAGATGATTTGAGGATCTACAGCCGAGTGATACATAAATAAGACACATTTTTGTTAAGAGTTAAAAAGGAACTTTACTCATATCTTCAAAATAACAATAAAGACACTGTTAGAAATGTTTAGTAATGACAATCTACAAACAGATACTTCAAGATAATTGCCGGCTTTTTATTGTTTGCATACCTTATTTTTCTTTTCCTCCCCATGCGTCTCACAGTGGCCATTTTAACTAAGGGCAGGTTACTAGATCTCCCTTTACTTCATGGAACTCTGGCACATGTGACTAGGACATGTGACTACCACATCATCTCAGCGGAGAAAAAAGCCTTTCCCTGAGATCTCGTGAGATTACAGATGAGATTTGCCAGCAATGCTCTGCTGATGTAACTTTCCCAGGATGCAATGCTTTGGCACATTACATCATTTGTGCCAAAGTGGACCAGGAAGTTGGAAAAAATAAATTTTAGGTAAAATAAAAATATGTTTGTTTAGCTAATGAACATAAGATGATTTCGTATCAGCATGAGGTTATTTTTAGTTAAAGGGGATAAAGGTCCACTTTAAGGTACTTGAATGCAGAATGAGTTTAGTGTCACTTTAATTTACAGCTATGTTACTAGTTATGCCAGTTTAACCCTCCAGCTCCCCACGGACACCAAGATCGCCGGTCCCGGGCCCGTAGGAGGGGCAACGGAGCCCGGGAAGCACGGTGGGGGTGTCCGGCGGGGGGGAGGCGGCCCCTTCTTAAGGACGCAGAAGCGATCTGGCGACAGGTAAGTCGCCAGGATCGCTTCTGTTGTAAAGCCAACAGTCGGCTCTACTAGTTTAAACAGAGTCCCGGCGGCAAAAGTCACCGGGAGTCTGTTTAAACAGCCCCGATGCTGGCGACGTACACTGTACGTCGTCAGTCACGAAGGGGTTAAATAAATAAGGCTGTAGCTGGTGAGTTGGTGATTATCTAGACAGCAAGAAAGCAACCTGTGGGACAAGGTGAGTATTTCAGTCTTTTCTGTACAGCGTAATCCTCCTGTTCCATCGCACTCCTGAACGGACAAAAACCCAAATCCAACTGGGTGGGTGCAGTGGTGACAACGGATGCCTCCGTGAAATGTAGATAGATTAAAGTAGTCACTCGCACTCCATGATATCAAAGTCAATGCTGTTTATTGACTGAGATAACACACATCTCCTTAGCGACGTTTCGAGACCATACAGTCCCGTCCTCAGGCAAAAAGAGGCAAACTCTGTTTGCCTGAGGACAGGACCACATGGTCTCGAAACGTCGCTAAGGAGATGTGTTTTATCTCAGTCAATGAACAGTCAATAAAGCATTGACTTTAATATCATGGAGTGCAAGTAACTCCTTTAATCTTTTCTGTATAGCGTTCCTGTTTCTGGCAAGTTGATACCAGCAGAAGGATGGCTAGTATGATGTGGCCCTAAAAAGTAATAAAACAGTTTAAATACCTACCTTTCCAGAAAAAATTACTGCTCCTTGTACCATACATGTGACCTAGGCATTCGGTCACATAGTCACATGGAGACAATACCAAAGGGTTACATTTCAACTCTTCTATTACCCTTTAAGCTATCAGTCCCAGGAAGACTGAAATCACCTACACAACTTTATATTAACTTTTGAGTCTTAGAGAGGGTGCGACAAGTAAAGTACAATATTATACCAGTGGTCCCCAAACTATGGACTGTGGACTGGTTACATCCCGCCGGTTGCTGTAGACCATGCCCTGCTTTGGGAAGTCTCTGTGTGAGAAGAAAGTAGATTATTCCAGCATCCAGCAATGTATCAGGTAGACTGCATAATCTCCTTCTTAGCCCCAGTTGTGACATGGCCATGGAGCCAGACATGGAGATAAGTGCCCACTGAACACCAATAATGGGGCATTATTTCCACTGACACACAGTCAGTGGTAGAGCACAAATGACCTAGGAGTATCATCACCTCTGACCCAGAGGCACAATTTCCACTGACAAAGGGGCATCATTTTGACCACTAACACAGGGGCATGTATTACTCCCACAGCCCAATCAAACAGGCATTTATTTCTCACATTGAGACAGGCATTTATTACTTCCACTGATCGCTAAAAAAACCTGTACCAAAAACACCCTGCTCAAAATATGTGCATACTGAAAATAAGATGTAGTTTTGCTTCAATAAAGTGATGTTTTACCCTGTTCCCTTGTCAATGTGCACTGCCTGGCCAAAAAAAATAGCCACACACGTTAATATTTTGTTGGACCGCCTCTAGCTTTGATTACAGCATGCATTCGCCGTGACATCATTTTAATAATCTTATGCAATGTCACCACATTTATTTCCATCCAGAGTTGCATTCATTTTTCACCAAGATCTTGTAGTGATGATGGGAGAATCGGACCACAATGTAAAGTTTTCTCCAGAACATCCCAAAGATTCTCAATGGGGTGAAGGTCTGGAGTCCGTGGTGGTCAATTCACGTGTGAAATGATGTCTCATGCTCCCTGAACCACTCTTTCACAATCTGAACCCAATGAATCCTGGCATCTTGGAATATGCCCGTGCCATCAGAGAAGAAAAAAATCTATTGATGGAAAAACCTTTTCATTCGGTATATTCAGGTAGGCAGCTGACCTCATTTTTTGAGAACAAAACATTGGTAAACTTAGACCAATTATCCAATGGAAGGCTCCTACCTATCTGCTTAGCTAAACCCAGGTGTGACTTTTTTGGCAAGTGCTTAAAGCATTCATCTTGCAAATAGCACATGCAATATCATTTTGTTTTAGCCACTTTGATAGTTTCCATCCCATTATCCCAGAAACGGCAAACTGGGAAAACAGTTTGCAGAATACAGTAAGAAGAAGGTGACATATGGTGCAGCAAAATATGGGGTGAATCCCTGGATTTAAGTGTCAGTTAACATGGTTGAATTTTTAACAATGTTTCTAATAAGCAAACCCATACATGTATATTACACACACATGTGCCCATCTAGAAGCGTGTGCAGTTGACACAATACAGACAACCACAAAAGATGAATCAAGACAGGCAATCAATAAGTTCTTATGTGCTAATAAGCACTGCCATGTTCTGTGATATGTTGAGCCGTTTATCATATTTAACCGCGGGATGATTTACAGAAAATCCATTGTTAAAACGAAAGCATGAGGTAATGCTGCACTTAGTGAATGAAGTGCAATTAAAATGTATATTTTATATTGCATATTGCAAAGATCTGTAGAATTCATTTGATTTCAGTTTTTTTTTTAAGGATGCAATTTCAAGGTGCAAGTCATTATATCTTTGAGTAGTCCCAGGGGGAGTGACGCTGTAAATGAAATGACATTAAAGCCGAGAGATACTCCTTGTGAATTGTCACATCATTACAAATCACGGCTCTGTACTCGTCGTCATTTAGGTTTGCTAAAAATATCTTCTTAATATAAAGTTAGGAAATAGTTCTATAAATAGCACGGAGCAGCAACCAATTCATCATATTGATAGACAGATTGGCTGTCATTGTGACTAACTTAATAGCTAAATAATAGTCCATAAACTCTGAGCCCTGACCTAAGAGCTGTAGCTATTGACAATAAGATACTAGATTCTACTGTGCAATGGTTTATTAGTCAAATTAGATGTTAAAAACACAACAGTAAATCAAACATAAAAATCACCCATAATCGCATATTAATGGTATAAACTGGTTATAAGAAACCATTATTTTTAAAACTGAACTTCAGGCAGATATAGAAAAATACTGTGCTTGGTAAACAATTGCCTGATTTTGGCTTGGCATCAGCCTTTTTTACAGTAGCACTCTGACTGGGAGAGGAAGGGGCAACATTTGGGGCCAATCTGGTATGCTGCATGCATATGTGAGGAAATGAAACATGCTGACAGGTGGAGAGGGCAGAGAGATGACCTTATGAGTCTGTTGCTGTTTGTCCACTCACTGCTGCAAGCAGAGGGGTGACCGAGCTGTACTGTCCAAACTGCAGTAGAGAAAGTCAGGTCTGGCTGCGCTGTGTATATTTCAGGATCGGCTGGACAAAAATACAAATCCTTGGTAAACAGCTCACCTATTTGTATCTTAATGGAGTACCGAGTTGTTTGCCTGAAGTTCAGCTTTAAGATAAACTTTTCAAATGGGAAATGTTGGTGCAACCTTTGTGAAAATGTTAGTTGCATGACTGTTATGCTGACTTACTGGCTCCAGTATTTTCTGAGTCTGAAGCATACACTATATTGCAAAAAGTATTGGGACACTCCTCCAAATCATTGGATTCAGGTGTTCCGATCACCTCCATGACCACAGGTGTATAAAATCAAACACCTAGGCATGCAGACGCTTCTACAAATATTTGTGAAAGAATGGGTCGCTCTCAGGAGCTCAGTGAATTCAAGCGTGGTACCGTGATAGGTTGTCACCTGTGCAATAAGTCCATCTGTGAAATTTCCTTGCTACTAAATATTCCACGGTCACCTGTTAGTGGGATTATAACAAAGTGGAAGCAACTGGGAACAACAGCAACTCAGCCACAAAGTGGTAGGGCACGTAAAATGACAGAGCGCGGTCAGTGCATGCTGAAGTGCACAGTGCACAGAAGTCGCCAACTGTCTGCAGAGTCAATAGCTACAGACCTCCAAACTTTGTGCGCCCTTCAGATTGGCACAACAACAGTGTGTGGAGATCTTCATGGAATGGGTTTCCATGGCCAAGCAGCTGCATCCAAGCCCTATATCACCAAGTGCAATGCAAAGCGTTGGATGCAGTGGTGTAAAGCACGCCACCACTGGACTCTAGAGAAGTGGAGACGTATGCTCTGGAGGAACGAATCACGCTTCTCTGTCTAGCAATCCGATGGACGTGTCTCGGTTTGACGGTTGCCAGGAGAACAATACTTGCCTGACTGCATTGTGCCAAGTGTAAAGTTTGGTGGAGGAGGATTATGGTGTGGGGATGTTTTTCAGGGGTTGGGCGTGGCCCCTTAGTTCAAGGGAAGGGAACTCTTAAGGCATCAGCATACCAAGACATTGTGGACAATTTCATGCTCCCAACTTTGTGGGAACAGTTTGGGGATGGCACATTCCTGTTCCAACATGACTGCGCACCAGTGTACAAAGCAAGGTCCATAAAGACATGGATGAGCGAGTTTTGGGTGGAGGAACTTGACTGGCCTGCACAGAGTCCTAACCTCAACCCGATAGAACACCTTTGGGATGAATTAGAGCGGAGATTGTGAGCCAGGCCTTCTCGTCCAACATCAGTACCTGACCTCACAAATGCGCTTCTGGAAGAATGGTCAAACATTCCCATAGACACAATCCTAAACCTTGTGGACGCCTTCCCAGAAGAGTTGAAGCTGTTATATTGGCAAAGGGTGGGCCAATTCAATATTGAACCCTACGGACTAAGATTGGGATGCCATTAAAGTTCATGTGCGTGTGAAGGCAGGCGTCCCAATACTTTTGGTAATATAATGTATATATAGGAAACAAGTAAAAGATACTTTCTAAATCAGTCTTTCTCAAATAGGGTGCCGTAGCAATCTGGTGTGCCTCCTGGCTTCCTCAGGGGGTGACTCAAAAGTTTGTGGTCGTGGGACTGTGATATGAAGGGGGAATAAAGACTGAAGGGGGGGTCCTGATATAAAGTGGAACTCTGATGTGAAAGGGGGGACTCTGATATGAAAGGGCTACTGATGCAAAGTGTGACTCTGATGTGTGGGGGAGGGGGCAGTATTGATATAAATAGGGCACTTCTATTGGGGAACCCCACTCTTTTGTGTGTTTTTGCGGCGTGGGGTACACCGTAAAATCTATGGCATCTTAGTCTGGGGTGCCTCATGATTATGCATATTGTTAAAGGGTACCATGACTTTAAAAAAAGGTTGAGAAACACTGTTCTAGCTGAAACATGTATGCAGGTCAGGAAAAATGGAGAAAAGTCCTTATAAGCATACTTCCTTCTGGTATCAGGCAGCCCCTGCTGAGCCCCCCTGCTGACTCCATGGAGCCCAGGCCCAATACTTAATAGTCCATGGACCCCAGCAGGGCCGGCCTTAGGGGTGTGCGAGCAGTGCGGCCGCACAGGGCGCCATGGCAACAAGGGCGCCGTGCGGCCAACACAGCTCGTTAAAAAAAATGATTTTAACCACTTCCCGGCCGGCCTTTGTAAAAAAACAGCCGGCCAGGAGCTCTCTAGATCTGAGTGGGCGTTTTTAGACGTCCACTCGGCCACTCCCCCTTGCGCGCACCGCTGGGCGCTCGCGAGCGGGAAATTCTCGTTATTTGAAAACAGGCAGCAATGCCTGTTAACATACAAGGGTGGCCACTGAGGGGTGTGGTTACTGAGGGGCGCTGTAAAGCTTTCTCGCACAGGGCGCCTAAAGGCCTAAGGCCGGCCCTGGACCCCAGCATCGTCTTCCCAACAGGTAAAGTTCTTCTTGCGCAGCTCAGCTCCCACACTGCCACCTTGAACCATGATTCATGAAATAGACTGACATGCCTTGGGTCTCTTGTCAGGTCCCATTGGCCTGGTACAGACCTGCACCATATCTGGGAGTCCACTGGAACCTCTGTGGATGTGCAAAGAACCACCATGTATGTGCAGAGACAGTTTAACTGCAGCCATGTTGTCACCATCAGAAATGCTGCCCTAAGTAATGTCATGCAGGCACTACTGGAGTGTTTGCAAGGAGACTGAAGGAAATCAGCAGCACTAAGATGTGACAAAGAAAAAAAAGTGAAAACAAGTATTTCGGCGCTTCCGTTTTTTTTTTTTTTCTGGATGGGAAGGGGGTTTAACACCGCGGATGTCAACTGGTTAAATGGAAAGTAATGCAAATGTATAGAAGTCTCTTGTCTCTGGCCTTTCTGGGGGACAAGTAAGGGAACCAATAGTAAAAATTGCATCACACTCATGCATCATTCTTCTTTGTAATGTTTATCAGACACATGAGAGGTGAGCTGTTGTTGGGGGGTTTCTGGAACTCTGTATGTAACATCCTTAGGCATAGTGACATAATGCACAAGGAATATTCCATTATTAACCTAAACAAAAAGAATGGAACTGGACAACTGTACTTTCTGTGGACTGTGTTGTATCTGGCTCTTTAAAGCATCTAAACCCCTAGGCAGGAATGGTACTGAGCTGGAATGCATGTCTTAATACTGCACATGTGCGGTAGATACATTCTCTTCCTGCATGACAACAATCGCAGGGTGTGCTGTAACATGACAAGCCATGGTCTACAGTGCTTGCCCCTTAGTCAGTATCAAGAACAAGCCATGAGCTCTTCCCACTCCTTGTGCCTTCCTATTGGCCAGTAGGGTCTCCCACCACAGTGCTGATCTATAGAAAAGCACAGGTGGTGAGAAAAAGGGGAGGAGCTGAGATGGTGACCATGCAAACTCTAATTGCAATTTCCTTTACACAGCACCACAGGGGGCACCGAGCAAAGAAGCTGAACCAGAGTTCTGGTGTCTTGAGGTGCCTACTCTCCAAAAAAGGATCCTGCTTAATATTCATTGTGGCAGCAGGCAGATCGGGATGTCTGTGTTTGATTGTATTAATGAGGTTATTCCTCTAGGGGAAGTGCTGAGAGGGCTGGAGGCTTGGAGGTAACAAGCCCAGCTGAAGCTAGCTGGCTTGTTAGGGCCTCTCCAAGAAGTCCCAGCCTCCTAAGAGAACAGCCCCACCCTAGAACCAGACTATGTGTGTGTGTCTGGTGGACTGTGTGGCAATACGCCTGTGTGGTAAAGCAGACTGCCTGGGTGGCAATCTGCCTGTGTGGCAAAATAGCAGCCTGTGTGGCAAGAGGCCAAAGGACAAGACTGTGTGGCTAGCGGTTTTGGATACAGCCTGTATTGTAAACAGACAACCTAAAGTCAGTAAGACTTTGAAAGTGTTACTTTGGCTGAAGAAAAGCTGTATTGAAAACCCCTGTGAGGGAAAATCTGTGTGGACGTTTCTATCAACTTTTGAGTTGGATTCATTAAAAGTTGGCACAGAAACCCTTAAAAAGAAGTCATAAGCGAGTGGAAGAGTCCTTAATGCGCTACCGTTTGGAGCGAATCCTCACATCATATACCTTCAAATGTCCCTTCCTGCTCTTCTCTCCAGAGCTCTGTGCTGAAAGAGCAAAGTAACCGCTCTGGAGGAATGGAAGGGGAGGGGGCGGGCACAGCTGGCTCTGCCTATCTAGAGACAGAGCCAGCTGTGCCCGCCCCCTCCCCTTCCATTCCTCCAGTCAGCGCAGGAGGATACGCAAGGGGGAATCCCTGCTAGGAGCAGTGACTTACAGTCACAGCACTCTGCAGGGAGATGATCGAAAAGTGAGCGGGCAACGGTATGTGTTAGCTCACTTCCTGATCTATAGAGTCGACGTGTGAATGTTGCATTGTCACAGGTCGGCTCGAACTATGAAGATGACTGTAAATCACTCACCTCATAGTTCTCCTTTAACACCAGAGTTTAGTGTCACTTTAAGCTCACAGGACATGGTAGCAAAACTATTTGTACCCAAAGAGCTCTAATACTTTAGAGGAGCCTTTGCTATACTTTGTGAATCCAAAACTGCTAAACCTGAAACAGACCCACCTATTGAATAAATTAGTTTTTAATCATCCACCAGTACCATTCCCTTCCCTCCACCCACATATGAAACCACATCAAAAAAACTCTTATTTATTTAGCATCTTACTGACTCAACCTTTACAGAGATTAAAAGTGGCTTATTGTGTGAGATGTACGACTTATGTAAAAACCTCATTCCATGGAGGAATTTCAGCCTACAGAAAGCGACGTTATGAAATAAAAGATCAGCTTTTGCTTACTCTGTTTACCAGTGCTGACAGCAAGATTAATTGTGGGTCTCATTGTGAAAGGGGGCTGCCGCAATGATGTGTCACCGTTTATCAAGGTGGAGGTGGGGGGCGTATTCATCATCCCAAGTGAGAAGAATCCACAAAACTCAACAAAATTCCTTGAAGATGAAACTCTTTGCTTATGCTAATGTGTTTATAAACAAACTAAACCTGTTTGCTAAATGACACAGATGGGAACATGTTCATTGGCTCCTTAAAATGAAAGGAAGACGTTTGTTTCATTTTTGCAGTGCTTCACAGCTAATTTCAGTGCAATCTATGAGACCATCATGGATTTAAAATGTAACTACTGCTCAACATGTTTACTCATTTAACTAAGGGGGAATACAAACAACAGGAACAAAGCGCTGTCTTTGTCCTCCATTGACACTTAATTTAAAGGGGACATGTTTACGAACAGCTTTCCGCGTTTAACACTAATGTCACTTATTGTTTATTTGATTGTATTAGGTCCCACGTCGAAATCTTTTAAGGCCCAAAGCTGCAACACAATATCAAAGTTTATGTTGCAAGTCGCTGTAAAAACAACTGCGTAAATTTCCTGTCTTGCACCTGGCTAAGGGCTAAGTCCTGATTCAACATGAGTAAGTGCTGGGAGCCACATGGCTGTAGTGGCGGATTACAGGAACTTTTAGACATTATTAAAGCCGATGTCTGTTTTTTTTCTAATTGTTGTTTCCACAGATATGTAGGACATAAACCATCATAATCTCACAACTCAGAGCTGCCTTCGCTATGTAGGTTTTAAATGTAACAGAGAGATGGTAGGTATATAGATAGATAGATAGATAGATAGATAGATAGATAGATAGATAGATAGATAGATAGATAGATAGATAGATAGATAGATAGATAGATAGATAGAAAGATGGAAAGATAGATAGATAGATAGATAGATAGATAGATAGATAGATAGATAGATAGATAGATAGATAGATAGATAGATAGATAGATAGATAGATAGATAGATAGATAGATAGATAGATAGATAGATAGATACCAATAATAGACAGATAGATAGATAGATAGATAGATAGATAGATAGATAGATAGATAGATAGATAGATAGATAGATACATAGATAGATAGATAGATAGTAGATACATGGAAAGTTTAGCTGGATATTACAAATCTTACTCAAAAGAAAAGTACAAAGCAAAATAAGTGACTGCTACAAGCAAACGTCCAAAAAACTTATGATATTAAATCCAATGAAAAAATCTAAACATGAACAAAGAGGAAACTGCGTTCCACTGACATTTATTTATTGTGCATTATAAACTTTTCCTGTAGGTAATGCAGTGCTGAAGACATGAGTGATAGCCAGCTTTGGGTTACCGCTCCAACGACAGCACGAGCACATGTACTGAGCATTTGTAAGGCACAAATAACTATAGTAATAACATGACGATGAGGGATATTAAACACTTCATTCTCCATATAGTATACAACATCACAGATCTAAATACTGTATTCAATCTCAGTTTAAACTACCGCAAGTCATGACAGGGCAACGGATGAAAGAAATGAATTTCTGTGTATAGATATTTTGCTATATTTTATTTAAAATAAAAAGGTAAACGATGGATAAACATTAATCTTAGTCTTCATTATTGTCCACTGTAGGTACAGATTGGCTGAAAAATCAAATCACACACAATGCTGTAAAAATGTCTTCAACCTTTAATGTCATAATAAAAAATACATTAAAGTAATAGCAATTTCAGGCTAATGGCGCTATAAAATAGTCGCTGAGAAAGCAATATTGTTTTTCTAAATGACATTTCTTTTGCTAAATTGCCTAAAAATTGGATCTAGGCTGCGATGAGCCAAGAATGGCCAGCATAGAGAGGTGAAAGCACTCGTACATTCTGGGTGGATATGACTTTTATCAATGTTGGAGTGGACATTTGGTGTGCCGTATGTGATTAAAGCCTTCCAGCCTTCCCTTCAGGAGGAACTTTACTCATATCATTAAAATAACAACATAGGCACCTTTAGAAATGTTTAGTAATGACAATCTACAAACACATACTTCTAGATAATTGCTGGCTTTTTATTCTTTGCATTCCTTATTTCTCTTTTCTTCCCCAGTCTTCTGACAGTGGCCATGTTTTACTAAGGGTGGATTAATACATTTCCCTTTACTTCCTGGAACCCTGGCACATGTGACTAGGACATGTGATCATGCACATCATCTCACAGGGAAAAAAAGCCTTTCCCTGAGATCTCGTTAGATTACAGATGAGATTTCCCTGCAATGCTCTGCTGTTGTAACCTTCCCAGGATGCAATGTTTGGGCACGATGACATCATTGGTGCCAAAGTGGACCGGTAAGTGGATGAACTCTATTTGTAACTAAATAAAAAACATGTTTGTTTAACTAATGAATGTAATATGATTTTATATCAGCATGCAGAGCTGCACGTTGATGTGATTTTTAGTGAAAGGGGGATAAAGGTCCACTTTCAGTGTTGCACAGTTGTACAGACTCTTCTTCTCTACTGAAATTGCTTATTTAGAGTTCACTGTACATTGCGAGCTTCTCACAGTGTGCAATAGGAGCTGCAGCATGTCAGATAGAGCCGCCTCATTTCCTAGCTGGAGGATGTCCAGCATCATCTAGCACTTCCCTTCCCATCTTGACTGTCCCTGCCCACCCCTTTCTTTCAAGTTCTTTAAATCATGGAGGCTCAGCATCACATGTGGGCATTACCTAGTGTGGTCTGCATTCAAATGCAGCCTGCCTAGAAATGCACTCAGCTCCAGACTGACATACACCCATTAAAGGAGAACTATGGGGTCAGTGTTTTTCCCCATAGTTCTCCTTAGGGTAACGGGAGGACACAAACTAGCGTCCTCCCATTACCCTAAGCTCAGTATACCGCGAGCTACAGCTTGCGGTATACTGAGACGCCGCAGCCGGAGCGGATCCCGGCGTAGATGATGGGATCCGCCCAGCTGCGTGAGTGACAGCTGGCTCTGCCTATCTAGAGGCAGAGCCAGCTGTACCCGCCCCCTCCCCCGTCCGTTCCGC
>NW_017306405.1:939500-958084 GCF_000935625.1 Nanorana parkeri | reverse complement strand
GCAGCTTGCTGTATACTGAGACGCCGCAGCCGGAGCGGATCCCGGCGTAGATGAGGGGATCCGCCCAGCTGCGTGAGTGACAGCTGGCTCTGCCTATCTAGAGGCAAAGCCAGCTGTACCCGCCCCTTCCCCCGTCCGTTCCGCAGTCAGCGCTGGCAGATCGGAGAGGGGGAATCCAGCCCCTTCCCCTGTCACGGCAGAGAGCCCTGACAGGATCGAGAGGTGAACCAACGCCGGTATGTGTTCGCTCACCTCCCGATCTACTGAGCAGACCTGTGACAGTCTCATTGTCACTGGGTGGTGCAGACCACAGCGAGGAGGTGACACCTGCTAGGGGGTGACACCAGTGCACCACCAGGTCCTGGTCCCAGAGCCTGGGGATATAGGGGATTATTTTATTGGCACGGCGAATGAATTCAGTATGGAGGGCGGAGAGCAGACTGGAGAATGTCCATTCTACGATCTGCTCTGTGTGAGAAGTGAGGCAGGAGTGCTGTACTCACAGCACTTTCTGTCTCAGCTGCCACAAGAAATTCTGTGCACAATCTCCTGTATGAGAGATCCAAAATATGAATAACCGTACTTACTGCTACAGGGCCGTCCCTTTAATGAGGCAGCTTGAGAGGGTTGCCTTGGGCAGCATCTCTTTGGGTCATGTGAGGGGCACACCTGCCTCCCTCTTTCTGGCAAGAGCGTCTCAGATTGCTACGGTAAGGGCACTTAGCTACCTGGAATGCTGTGGCCAGCATCCCGCCCAGGTCCTGGCAACCATTGATGTCAGTGAACTGGGCGGGATGGGTACTGTGTACCCCCTCCCCTGTAACATGCACCACCAACAGCCACCCTCCCAGTAATGTGCGCAGATTCTCCCCACCTTCACCCCCACCGCCTCAGGCGACAAATAGAGAAGAATGCCCCTGTCTGAGGAATGTCCTCAGTCTGATGGTCAACATCCTTCAACCCACTTCCTCTGAGCCCAGGTTGTCCTGGACCTGCTCCAGCCTGTTACTGTTCCCCAAAAATTGTCTGCGTGTCTCTAGAGTGTTCGGGTTTCGCTTGAAGAAAAGGTGACAACCCTAAGACAGGCCCGGATTTCCCACAAGGCCACCGAGGCCCGGCCTCGGGGCGGCAGAGCGCAGAAGGGCTCCCTAATACGTACGCCATTACAGGTATTAACTAGGGATGCACCGATATATCGGACGAAAATTGCACGTTTGGCTAAATGTCGATAGTGCCATTTTTGTGCCGATACATTGGCGCATCCCTGGTTTCTTTCCTCCCCGCTGGGCGCTACTCTGTGTCCCAGTGGGGAGGAGAGAGCGTGACAGCAGGCCGAGCGCTGCGGGAGGAGAGCGCTGTGAGCGGCCGGTGTCTCCTCCCACACTGCTCGGCCGCCTATCACAGTGCGGCAGAGCGGTGTGGGGGCGGAGACAGCGCTGTCACAGGAGGCTGGGCTCTCCTCCTGCACCGCTCGCTCAGCCTCCTGTGGCAGTGTGTGTCAGAGAGGAGAGCAAACACCCAGTGATCAGTGATCGCTGAGTGTTTGTAGATAATTGGGGGACTATTAATAAATAAAAATAAATATTAAAAAATGTAAACGTTTATTAAAAAAAAAAAATATTTGAAAAATTTGAAAAAATTAAAATTAAAACATTTTTGGTTTCGGCCTTACAATTTTTTTATTTCGGTTTCGTTTTTCGGTTTTTAAATTACTATTTCGATGCACCTCTAGTATTAACCCATAACGTTATCAGAATACAGTATTTTTCCCTATAGTGGTCCTTTCAGCAAACTGAACATCAACTGGAAGTGCAGTTGTGGGTTCTGCTTCATACATGTGATCTAGTGCAGATTCTTGTGAAACATGTTTACACATGAAGCATGAACCTTTTTTACCATTTGGCCATTCTCGCCCTGACAGAGTTTAGACCCGAGTGAACAGCGGTCTCCATTTCCCTCTATGGCCTTCTCCACATACAGTATTTCCTCACGCACAGCAGTATGATGAGTAGACATTTCTGGTGATGTCAGTTTGCCTGACCTTCTGCTGAACATTTCAAAGACAACATCATCTGCTTGTATTGTGGATCAGGTAACTTTGACAGGGGGTTAAGTGATACTCCAAATGTTTCTTAATAGAGATGCATTCCACTCATTTAATTCTGGCATCAAAGGTAGAGTCCTCGCAAATGTAAGTGGTTTGGTCTCTGGTTTCAAAATATCATCACATATTTTCATCAAGTTTTCAGGGATGAGAGCATATGGCCTGCAGTGTTGTCATAACAATAAAAATAGGTGTACAGATATTGTAATGCAAAGGTGCCAAGGCCTTGCAAATAGTGCGTGAAGGCCTTTGATTTGCTGACAAAATCCATCTCAAAATGTTAATTATTTCTTTTTCTAGGGAACATCAGGTGTTTGATCAGCGTTCACGACGCAGGTTGTGGTTGAACCAGGTGAAGACAGGTACCTTGGTATAATTTCAGTAGGAAAATATTCAGTGACCTGGAGCGTTGTGTCTGGATAATGTGAAGAACTGTCCTGTAAACTCATTTCTGGGGCTCCAAGGCTCCCTGGCATATAAGACCTCGTGCACACTGGCGCATTAGGCCATAGATTGTAAACTGCGGACGTATTTCTGTGCTTGGGATTCACAGCTGTGGCGTAAAGCCTCCCATAGTAGTGAATGGGTGCAGGCAGCTGTATATAGGTTTATGCCACTACTTGCATAAACCTGCGCACGCATACAGGCGTACAACCCTGGACTCATCTTGTTTGAATCCAGGGGCGTACAGCTTTATGCATGCGTTGGTTTACATGCAGTATGTAGTGGCGTAAACTCACGTACAACTGCCTACACTAATTCATTACTATGGGAGGCTGTGCACCGCAGCTGTGAATCTCGGATGTAGAAATACCCCCGCATTTAGTGACGTCACAAATGGGAGTGCATCCCACATGGGTGACATCATCAGAGAGGGTGACTTCCAAATGACTGGCAGTCATTTAGGTGTAACCCCCTCTGAAAAGTCATGCATTCGGTCATGGACCAAGAGCCCGACACCTTCATTAGAGAGGAGCGATCAGGGGGCATACCTTATCCCGCCGGATGAACATCCCCTCCTCTCTTTGCCATTTGCCAATCACCAAGATGGCCCCCAGCAGTTGAGTGCGCATGATCATAATGCGTGTGTGTGATGACGTCCCAGTGGGTGATGACGTCCTCCCAGTGGGTTAAACCCAGCGGCTGCCCCGGGGGGCAACCCCCCGGATGCGGAAGCCCCTGCCCAAAGTTTACGTTCTATGGAAGGGGTAGGCAACTCCGGCCTTCCAGTTGTTGTGGAGCCACAAGTCCTATGAGGCATCGCAAGACTGACAGTTACAGGCATGACTCCCACAGGCAGAGGTATGTTGGGATTTATAGTTAAACCACAGAATTGCCCAACCCTCTTCTACAGCTTCACGCGCCCGTACATAGTTCCACTTTGGGGGTTCTTCACACCAGCCCCCGCACTAAACGATCTGCTAACACAAGGAATGTTTTGACTTTTTTTTTAAATAAACTTTATTGAAATGTCACTTTATTATGGCTTTTTTGCACCAGTCCATAGAAATGGATGGACAGAAAGAGCCTAAGGCCCCAATCACACCTGTAAGTTTAGGTGTGATTAGGGATTCCTGCTGCAGGAACTTGTGCTTTCCTGCAGAAGGAATCCCTAAGGCTGGGTTCACACCTGGGTGTTTTTCAGCGCTGATCGAATCGCTGAAAAACGCTCAGCAAGTGAAATCCCATAAATTCCTATGGGCATGGTTCCCACCTGGGCATATTTCAGCGTAGATCTTACCTTGTCAGGGAACCCCGCTGTGTCCTCCGGCCCCTGCCGTCTTCCGGGTTCCGTCCCTTGCGAGCGTCCGTGTCGCAGAGGGGCGGAACCGGCGGGAAGTTTGAAAGCAAAAAAAAAACCCCCGAAAAAAAGATAGAGAAAATAAAGGAAAAATAAAAAAAATATCATACCGCCAGGGAGGTGTAAAAACGAGCATTGAACGCGCGTTTCACTGAACGAAAAAACGTGCTATAAAATGCGCAAAAAACGAGCAGAAAAAATGTGCCTATAGTACGCCCAGGTGTGAACCCAGCCTAATCTGTTTACAAGCGGCAGCTGTCACCCATTCAAGTTAATGATAGGAATTAATCACTATCCTTGGACACACTATTGATATCTTATTTGTTTACTAATTTATATAGATACAGTGCATAAATGTAGGCTATTGCTTCATAACAAAGCAAATTAGGATACACTTAAAGGGAACATGTAAGCTGGCTGCATTGGGCAAAGTAATAGGTTCTTTATGGAAGAGGCAGAGTCGGTAGAATTTACCTTTCCCATGCTTTGCACCTCCCTGATCTGCTCCCACAGTGTCCCATAGTTCTGTGTTATTTTCTGAAATCTTACACAAGTCATGCAGGCTCCTCTGCTCTCATTTCTCGGCATTGGGCTAAGTAATGTCCTCTGACCCTTCTGTACTCAGCAAACACATATTTGTAGTTAAAGTGACATTAAAGTCAAAAATGTTTTTCCCTCCCCCCAATGTTAGTGTCAGCACTTACCTTAAGGGCCTGTTCACACGACGTCCGTTTTCTGTGCTGACCTGATCCGTACGCTCCTGCACTAAATATGCATCCAAATGTACCCCTATGTGTTTTGCAGATCCACATCGATCAGGACCTGATATCATGTGAACAGGCCCTTAATCATGTTTCTTAATCCAATCTTCTTCTTTCTTGTCCTTTTCATCTGTCCCTCCAGCGCTGTGGCGGGTCTTCGATCCAGCGCTGACTCCTCTGAGCTTGCTGGCACTTCCTGTCCCACGGTGTCAGCATGCGGCTGCACGCGTCCATAGACTTACCTTGGGTCTCTCCTCGCGTCCCAGCCGAAAATGTGGTCTGCGCATGCGCCCGCCCCAAGATGCTTTGCGGCCGCCCGAGAATTTTCACCTTTTCGGATGGGAGCGCGCTCGGAAGACACATGTAAGTATTAACCCTTTTCAAAGCAGCTTGCTAGCAGTAGATATATTCAAAAAAAACAGAGGCTTTTATTATCCTTTAAGCTTGTATATCAGTTTATATATATTTGGGTTAATAAATAATAAAATGAATGAGAAATGTATCGTAGAGAAAATGTAGTATACTTTTCTATCTATTTATCTTGCAGTACTTTTACAATTAATAACCTTATTTCTTATTACAGAACTACTGCTGAAGTGCCTCTACTAAACATTACCAAAAATGCTCAGAGCTCCCTCTGCTGGCACATTGCAGAAATTAACTCTCAGGAAAAGTTTAGAACTGCAGATATTACACCCATTTAGTCAGCTGTAAAATTTCTTGGAGATGGCTTAGGGCAAAGGTGGGTAACTCTGGCCCTGCAGCTGTCGTAGAACTACAAGGCCCATGAGGCATTTCAAGACTGACAGTTACAGGCATGACTCCTAAAGGCATGTTGGGATTTGTAGTTAAAGCACAGCTGGAGGGCCATAGTTGCCCGCTCCTGGCTTAGAACTTGCCACATCAAGCTTTTTTGGCGCTTAACATAAATACAGTTTTATTTTTAACTCAGATTTATTTATATGTCCCTTTAAAAAGAAAAAAAAACTAGCTATTCTTAAAATTTAGTTCTCCAGATAAATGGTATAAAGTAAAAACTTAATAAAGAGCTAAACAATAAGGGAACAAACATGGCTCTGTATACCTTATATGATATATGCTTGCTCCAAGGTTGGGATGTCACATTTAATGAAGCCAATCGCTTTTAAAAGCTACAAAACACAAATAAAATACTCACCTGGGCTCCTCAGGTTAATGTCAAAACTAAGATCCTAAGATCCAGAGATTCCCACCACTCTCCTTACTCGTATGTCCCTTTTTAAAGTGGGTGCTGCAGTGATGGTGGATGGCGCCACTTTAAATCCAAATAGTAAAGTATATCACCAGCACACCAAAGTAAAATCTTCCACGAGTGGTCATTTTTTTGATGTACACACATCTCGTCATAAAGCTTTATGACGAGATGTGTGTACATCAAAAAAATGACCAATGACCAATGAAGATTTTACTTTGGTGTGCTGGTGATATACTTTACTATTAAAACTAAGATCCTGTGACACAGGCAGCTAAAGTCAAATTTCATTTTTTTTCTAGTAAACATGAACATTTTTTTTTTATTGCACATACCTTAATCCAAGCTATTGCTCTGACTTAGCAGTTCTGGTTAATTCTGGTTAATGTCATTGAGCAGGGACGTCCCTAAACATTGCGCCGCCTGAGGCGGGAGGGGGCACCAGTGGTGTACTGTCTGGGGTGGTGGTGGTAAAGGGGATTGGTGACACCACGTTAACAGGGCGTGATGGAGGTAACGGCGATGCATGTTACTGGGGTGGGGGGGTGCACGTTACCTCTGGCTCTGTGTGTCGTCCTGCCCAGCTCACTGATGTCACTGGTTGCCAGGAACTGAGCAAGACACTAGCCTGCTCAGGTACTGGCAACCAGTGACATCAGTGTGGTGGGCATGTTGCTGGACAGAGTGTCACAGGTTGCTAAGAACTCTTAGCAACCTGGAAAGCTCTGGCTGAACAGGGGGCAGCAGGCATACCTATCCCCTACCCCAAGTGACCCAATGAGATGCCGCCGTGGGCAACCACTTCAGGCTGCCTCATTTAATTGTCAAAAACACCCTTCAATTCCAGAAGTTTACAGTATATCTGAACATAGGGATTGCCCCACCAAGTTTCAGAAAATATGGGCTCAGTGGGTAACTCAATCTGATACCCATAATCTGCTACCTGTAGTGCCTTAAAATTATATCTACCTTGTTGTTTTTATTGCCATGCACTACCCTGTAATAACTAAGCATAGTTTTGTCAATTTGTCTTGCCATATGGAGCCTAATTGTTAAGAAGAGCACTATGTAACTGGACGACTTTGATATTTTTCATGCTATGCTTGTATCTTGTACTTGATACTCCAATAAAAAATGTTGAACGTGAAACATTAAGTGTCACCCTTCCATAGTAATGGTCAGTGTGGCTGCTTATCACATTAGAGGGGGACTGAACAGGTGGGAGGAGGTAGGCCAAGTTCTTTTCTTTTTTTCTTAGAGGAAAAGTGGAAATTTGCTATACCTAAAGCTGGTTACAGTAGAAAAATTTAGGTAGGTATGTGGGGTTGTTTAGGTGCCCTGGTGACAAAACCAAGAATAGATGCAGTGTTATATCAAAAACTCTTTATTAGTATAAAAGTTGTTAAAACCATATAAAATGATTGTAAACATCGCTTCCTTCCTCATAATACCCATTCATACCTCCAAAACAAAGGTAACACATGTTCAAATAATGACCATAAGTGTGTTCTTTCAATAACTTGGCATGAAATGCCTCTTTTTTATAATATTTGGAGTAGTTGACATTCAGCATTCAATGCATTTCGCGCTCCAAGCACTTCCTCTGGAATTTCTGATTGTTGGAGGAAATCTAAGTAACCATAAAAAGATGAATGAATATCCGAGATTGGGAAATTAAATAATTAAGGATAAATACAATCATTATGATGTTACATACTAAGTTTGGAAGATCCAGAGGCCCCCCCCCCCCCACACACACACAGATAATCAAGCTACACCCCAAGGTGAAAAGGGGAAATGAGTGACAAGGACCCTATTGAAGGTGTCCTCCTAAACCAAAAAGGGGGGGAATAAATTGATAATATATAGTGTTCCCTAGGGTGGTTCAACAAAAACATTTCCATACATGCCTGTAATAATCTTTAAATGGTATATCTGATCCCTGTGCAAGGATCTTCCATCATAAATATGAAGAAGTCACTCGCACTCCAGCTCAAGTTCAGTCAATATTTTATTGACCTCTGTGGTGTCACAACATGGAGATGTTTCGGAACCCATTTGGTCCCTTCATCAGGCAAACAGAGAGTTTGCCTGATGAAAGGACCAAACAGGTTCCGAAACGCCACCATGTTGTGACACCACAGAGGTCAATAAAATATTGACTGAACTTGAGCTGGAGTGCGAGTGACTTCTTCATATTTATACTGATTTGCGGAGGCATCTGTGGTCACTTGGCACCCACCCGATACTTGAGGGTATTATCCGGTCAGGTGTGCGATGGGTTTCTTTTGATTATAGGATCTTCCATCACACACAGACAAAAAAAAGGGGATCATCCAAATCAAAAACGTACAAATAAAAATAAAAACTGGGATCGATAAGAGGGGAATGAACCAACCTTAAATGTCTCAAAGTTTTTTGTCACGAGGCCGCATCGTGGCCGTGTCTGAGCATCGGCGGCCTGGGCGGGCACTATAACAGCACCTGACGTATTGACATAATTACGTCACCGCTTCATGGCGTATGGGAGTACAGTAGGTCTTTGAAGATACATTAGGCCATTACTAGACATTACTTCAAAACAGAAAAACCAAGCCAATGTATATGGTTTACTGAATTTTTGATTTTGACTGTATTTTTCCTTTAAAAACGCACGTTATACTATTGCGATCTCCCTATTTAACTCCTTTTGTACAAAAGAAGGTCAACCATTAATTAATCAACAATGCATATAGCGGCGGTTTAAAAGAAGAACACAAAACCACATGACAAATGCATCTGTCCTTTGCCGGGCCAATAGATAAAAGCCATTTATAAAGCATTTAAATACAAGAAAAAAGCCCCAGCCATGAGCACTGTGTGCATTGAAAGCACGTTCAGGAACCTGCTCCGATGACAGTTGAAATAAAGCACTATTATATGGCGCTCAGCACATCTCAGAAACGTCTATTACATGCAATTGTTTACCTGAAAATACCGAGCAAAGGCCAGAATTTGAGGCAGCCTTTTGATTGCTTACAAAGCACTGAATATGCAACTAATAAATTGCTCCACACCTTTGTCTGAACCGAAAAGAGAGCCAAAGGTCCTACGTTCCCTCACAAGCATCTACACGTCTGCCCAATGCAACGTGGCTTTCTCCTTGTAATTCTTAGTATTTGTTTACTTAGACTTTTCTGAGTGACAATGTACATCACTGGCATGTTACCTCTGCCATCTGCGCTACTGAGTCCATCTCAACTCAGATCAAAGCTTGAAGGCTTCTAAAAAGATACACAAACCACAATGTGACAAATAGCATGCTTTGTTTGACACAGCAAACAAGAAATTACTTTCATCAGCCCACGGAAAGAATCCCATGTTTTTAACGCTAATTGTGTTGTCTGCAGCAAAGAGAGCTGGAGCTTTTCTGCATTCTCAAGGAATGAATACATTTCCAGGCACAATGAGGATATAGAACATAATCTCTGAAAGGCAGGAAGCAAAGCTTTCTATTGGCAGATCCCCTGTTTTTTACACAAGACAATGATTTTAATAGTGTGTGGACCGTTTAGATTTTTAAAAATGTTTACAAGTTTATAAATTCAAATGTAACATTCTTATTGACAAAAACATTTAATACGGGGTGCTTGCATGGCATTAGGTTTACAGGGCATACTGTGCACAGAAGTTGCTGTTCACTTTGTTAGTTATCGCAGTCTAAAGTTTACCATGCGTTAGAATCTGATTGTACAATCTCCATTTTTGGACCTGCTAGCAACTATGTAGTACAAGGACCTGCCGAACGGATCCTAATTGAATGGATTGTTCAGCTAGACCATATTAGCTAGTTTTGGTAAATCTAAAAAAGATTGTACATACACCAAGTAAGCAAGCTGTATTACTCCCCTTTTCTCTATTATTCTATAGCACAATTATTATTATTATTATACAGGATTTACATAGTGCTAACAGCTTGTGCAGCACTTTACAAAATGAGGGAGACACTGCTGTTACAATATAAATTCAAGACAGGAGGTTTAGGAGGGTCCTATCATGATATACTGTGTATATACAGTATATACTGTGTGTGTACATATATATAGATTGGATAGATGGGGGAAATCCTCTACACACCTTGCAGCAATCCAGGCCTATATAAACGATGGTGCTTGTAGTGATGAACACGGATGGCACCGTGCAGACACAATGTAAGAAGAGAAATCACCAGCACTCAGTAGAATAATACAACATGTCCATTTATTGGACATAGACGTCACACAATCACAAGAGCCAACGTTTCGAGACCGCGCAGGGTCTCTTCATCAGGGCATAAAGAGTGACCTTTGTAGATATATGCAAAAAACGCTGAGGGTTTATTAACCCTTTAAGTCTATTCTGGCCATTCACAGAATAGCAGTAAAAGTGTTGGAGCAGAGACATAAGAGTGCCCCCTTCTGACTATTTGTATGTAGTATACAGTATATATACTATATGAATTTCATATTTGCATGACTTAGGGCTTATGTATCGATGGGCTTTGTGTGAACAGTTCCCTCAAAGGTCCCTCAGCCCAGACCTCAACTCTATGCCCAATTTTCAGGCTGGTCCTGCCCACACCCCACCACTAAATATGCAGGGCCTGCAAACTTACGACCCTGATGCCTGAAATGATTGACTTCTCGAGTTAAGTGCTCAGCTCAGGTGCAGTAACTCAGATAAGGTTGTTGCTGTGATACTGGGACATAGTCAAAAACACAAGATCACCGAGACCAAGATGAAGGACAATTCAGAGGCGCCGCAAGGGTTGGTATCACCTGATGCAGTAACTCATAGTGTCCCACCCCCCCCAAAAAAAAAACAGTAAAGCAATAGAATGCCTCCCCTGCCCTCTGGTACACTGAATTGTGCTTGATTTCATGTGCAGCCCGGCTTGTGACATCTGGGACTGGAAGTGCTGTGAGTATGGCGCTCACCATCTCACTGATCACACAGATCAGATCAGAGAACGGACGTTCTCCAGTCTGCTCCACGCGCTCCATCCTGAATTAATTTGCCATGCTGATGAAATAGTCCCCTGTCTCCCTGGGGTCTGGGAGTGAACCTGGACATGTTGGTGCACTGGTGTCACCTCCTGGTGGGTGTCACCCAGGTGCGGTCTGCAACCCCTAGTGACACCACTGGGACAGTTCTAGGACAGTTGGAAAGTATGGACACTGCACGGGGGGACAGAAGGTCACATGCTCCACTAAAACTGTAAGTGCTTGGTACTGCCAGCGGCTGCGGTGGACCACAGGAAGGTTTATTGATAAAAGTCTATTAATTCAGTTCTGCTGTAAATGATATTAAAAGCTATAAAGAGAACCTGTTAATTTTCTGAGGTTTAGCTTGAGATCAGTTTTCTATACAAGACAAGACAATTTTAGATGGTAAGCTCTCATGGGCAGGGCCCTCCTAACCATCGTTCAAGCATTTGTTTTGCTTGACCGATTTGGTGCAGTGACGCATGGGGGTTCTCAGCTGCCATTGGGATGTGCGGGATCCCTTGTGTGTTCCTGTGCCTTTAAGGAGGCTGGGCTTCCTCCTGACAAACCTGCACCCAATTTGAAATCTTCTGCCCCCATGTGCTTCAAGATGGAGACTCTCATAGTTTAGAGTTAGGACCACACGATATAGAGGTGCCTTGGCGCGGCTGTGCGGCTTTCACATTCTCTGCAGAAGACGTGTATCCAAACCGCTGTTATTAACCTTAGTGGTGAGACAAGTTGTTTTATATGCTGGTTTGTGAGTGTGCCATGATACCTTTCTACTGTTCTCCTAACCATCGTCTCTTGAATTGTAACTGCAATGGCTTCTTTATATTGTAAATCGCTGCACAATCTTAAATTAAACCCAACATTGCACCCATTCAGGGAAAAATAACAGGTTCTCTTTTTAGCTCACCTACCTCTGCATACAAGTCAATGTAAGAACATGACAAAGACATCTCACCCATGAAAGTGCCTGTCTATCATTTATCATCTATCTATATCATCTATTAAGCGTCTGCTCTATATAAACCCAGCTAATGTTCATGTAGAGGCGAATCCATCCATCACCTAGCTACACACAGCGCAGCCAGCCAGCTGCACAGCCCATAGAGCAGACCGAGGCTCTCCAGCCAGCATGGTGCTGTAGCATTGGAGTGGAGACGCAGGCTGGGGGCGGGTCTTATCATGGAGCTAGGGTCACTGTCTGGAGAATACCGCAGCCACCACTTCCTGTTTGCTTTTGGTTGCTCGGCAACCAGCTTCGTGCAGCGTTACCTGGATAGAGAAGGTGGGTTTTGGTGAGACCTGACAGTTGCGAATGTGTGGAGAGAATGCATGAAGCGATTGGTACCGTTCATTGGTTTTTTTAATTATCTAATTCTGCTTTCTTCATTAGTATGATTACACAAATAGTTCTCTTTTAAAGGAACAGTCCTTATTTTGGAATTCAATCCCTCTGTGTCTTTTTACTCCATTAACAGGCATCTTTTAAAACTTAAAGAGACCCTGTCACCAGCTTACACAAATCAAGTATTTTTAATGTATATTTGCAGCATTTTCACTTTCCATGAATGATCTATGTAGCTGCCTAGGGAGGAGCGAAGAGGAATACTGTGCATTACTTGTCTGACAGCTCTGACTCTGCTGACATCATATTCAAGATGGCGGCCCCAATTTGCAGTCTCAAGGCTTTTAGAAGTTTACACAATGGAGTAGGGCTGTCCCGATAACATTTTTTTAAGACCAAGTACAAGTAAAAGTACTTTCCCTCAGGTACTCACCGATACCAATTACTGATACTTTTTCTTAAAGGAATATGTGAAATTTTTTCTGAAACAATACAGACTAATGATTTTAGAGCAGTTTCTCACCATGGCTGCGTTTGCATCTCCCCAGGCTGCATACAGATGTCACCAGGGCTGCATTTGCATCTCACCAGGCTGCGTACAGATGTCACCAGGGCTGCATTTGCATCTCACCAGGCTGCGTACAGATGTCACCATGGCTGTGTTTGCATCTCCCCAGGCTGCATACAGATGTCACCAGGGCTGCATTTGCATCTCACCGGGCTGCATACAGATGTCACTAGAGCTGCATACAGATGTCACCAGGGCTGCATTTGCATCTCACCAGGCTGCGTACAGATGTCACCATGGCTGTGTTTGCATCTCACCAGGCTGCATACAGATGTCACCAGGGCTGCATTTGCATCTCACCAGGGCAGTGTACAAATGTCACCAGGGCTGCATTTGCATCTCACCAGGGCAGTGTACAGATGTCTTCAGGCTGCACCTGGGGCTCATGGGGCTAAACAATCGAGCACCGGGCTTCTGCCGGCTTCGGGGCTGTTTGTTCAGTGCGTTGAGGAGAAGGAGATATGGGGCCGGACAGGCACTGCCAAGGACAGTTACTGCCAGGTCCCCAGCAGGCTGCCAAGGTCCCCAAGCGCAGGACCTTGGCAGCCGATCTGTTTTAAAAATGTAAAGGGCCAGTATCGGCCTTTTGTATTGGGGCATTCTCTAGAGTACAAGTACTCCTGAAAATGCCCAGTATCAGTCCTGATCCTGCTTTTACAGGTAAATAAAATACATTAAGGGCTTGTTTACACCAGCCAGCATGCTACAATGCATTTGCACTGGTGTGCAATGTGGGGGAGGGAGGGTGATACATTGTTACAATGCATTGCACTGTTTACATTTTTCTTTTTTTTTTAAACTTTATTGAAGTGTGACATAATGACACTTGGTTCAAGTCTATGCTGTACATTGTGACACTGTGCGGTGAGTTGAAATAAGGTGTGATCAGACATGCTGCATTTGTATCCAACGCACCACACCTCAATGCAGCATTATGGTGTAAGCAGAGCATATAGAAAGAGAGCCATTTCTATAATAAAGCAGCCTGATGCAGTTGCCTCAGGCAGCATCTCATTGGGTCACATGAAGGGTGTTGCAGGTGTGGAGGTACTATTCAACTGTAATTCAGGACAAGAGGCAGATTTTTCTGGGTACTGCTTAGGCACAATTACCACTCTTAGATACTCCCTATAACATAGCAAACCTTCATTTTTTAATTCAGTTCTGCTGTAAATGATATTAAAAGTATCAATTGCAGTAATGGACATATGTGTTGTGTTATGCTGTGCTACTAAATGGGCGCATCATCCTACCGAGAAGAAATCTTGAATTTGAATGGAGTTCTAGGACCTTGTTCATTCTTTTGTGTAACATATTATTTATCCCGGAGCCATGATTAGCTTTTAGATTTTATGGCATGGGTAACATATTGTCAATGATTTACAAAGTGAGTTTGCATTGAGTAATGTTTTCTTTTTCTTCAGGTTTACGTGTGCTAGCTAGGACACGGAATGGCTCATCATTTAAGTTCAAGGCCTAGCAGAGCATCTGTTTCTGTTACAAGTGTAACAAAACCTTCAAAGGTATATCTTCAATAAAATCACTCCCACACATGTAAATATGCATTAACAATGATGACACTATGGGACACTCCATGTCTGCTATTTTTTATGAGGGTAAAGAGTTACTCTGCTTTGTTCCCATATCCCACCCCCTCCTTTTGAGATAAGAATGACTATAATCATGTTTTTTTTTTTTTTTACTCCCATGCTTACTTATTGTTCATGAATGCCGCAGAGCACGCTGGGCTATTGTAAATTCTTCCATTCCCATCTTCCCGTTGTCCCTATTTTCTCCTGGCTTCAAGATCAGTTTAATATCATCTTAACCTACAAAATGGTGAAGCTGCACAAACACATATGTACCCCAGTGGTCGTTGTAAATCAGTCAGGCTCTGGGGTCTGGAATTAGCAAACACTAACAACACAGACTCCATACATTTTCTAGGTCCTGTATTTCATTTAAGTAGTCCTAGCTGCCAGAAGAGGTAAGCAAGAAGGGTTGCCAGATCCCCAGGTTACGGGCATTTTCTTCCTTGTGCCCATGAACACTATCAACAAGTTAATAGTAGGGATGAGCTACTTGTTCAGACCAGGTTTGGTCTGAACCTGAGCTTCTCTGAACTCAAAAGAAACATGGGACAACCCAACCAATCAGGTGCAGGTCAGAGCATTTCCTTCATTTCCATTGGCATTTCCAATGTCATTGACCCAATATAGCCATGTGGCCATATAGGGTCAATTACATCATGGCATCCCACCCCTTTGCTTAAGTGCAGCTGCAGCTAATTGGATCCAAGTGGAAGAAGCTTTCCTTTCAGGTTCGGAAGAGCTCAGGTAGGGACCGGATTCAGTTCAAACCTTAGTTTATCGCCAGTTATTAGTTCTTCTGGGCCTTATGTAACAATGTGGTCTCACTAAGAGTTAAGTGATTACCTCATAGCTAATAACCAGATTCAGGCTTTTAGTGCAGGTCTGACACTGATCATCATTGGTACATTTGGCCCTGTATGCATTTTTGGTTGTTGAGACATGCAGTGTTCTTTTATACTTAGTGTTGTTTGCTGCTAAGTACCTTTGACACATCTTTCATAAATCATACCTTTGGAAAGATGTACCTGACTTAAGACACGGAGACTCCAAAAATTATTTTTCTATGGTGTTACATATTAATTAGTATAGTCGCATAATTAATGAGTATATTTATATACGCTGTTCCTTTGTTCTTATATGTTAGAATGGTAATGGGAATCAGCAACCGGTAATCCTTACTGCTGTGGCTCTGCAAGATCACATACTACAAAATCTCCAGCTGAAGAACCTTTCTTTATTGGATCCATGTAAAGAAGTCAGCAGCATGAGAAGTTCCAGACCAGTGAATAGAAAGAAAATGAAAGCTGTTGTAGATACTGGAATTAGGAGGAAACAAGCAGACAAACTTACACCGAACAGGACAGAGGAGGAGTATGTGCTCGACCCTGCTGGACCACCACTAACTTTGGGCAAGTCATACCAGGGTGAAATTTCAAATGTTTGTGATGCGTAGCTTTATACTTCATAAATGACTAGCAAAAGCGTGCAGACTGGTGCTCATGAAAAAGTGGGTCCTTAGAGTTCCAGCTTAAGTGGAAGGGAAAAATGCCCCGATAATGGTGGTCAGTGGAAGGAAAAAATGTCTCAGCATAGATGGTCAGTGGAAGAAAAAACAGGCCCCAGCATTGGTAGGAAAACAACGTGCCAGCATCGGTGGTCAGTGAAAAGAAAAAATATCCCAGTGCCAGTGATCATTGAGAGGAAATAATGCCCCAGAATCGGTGGATAGTGGCATCAAAAAAATGATCCCGATGTCAGGATTTAAAAATGCTCCAGCATTGGTGGTCAGGAATAATGGTACATTATTTGTGTCACGTTGGGTAAGAGACAAACTCTGGAGGGCCAGCATAGAACCTGTTCTGGAACATTCCAACACCTGACACCCTAAGCCATTCTACAGATGGGGGTCAATGGTGCACACTTAGTGACAAGTTATAACATGGGCCCCTTAGGGAGAATGGACCCTGTACACTGCCAAGGTCGTTCATATAGTTATCCATCACTGGGCAATAGACGCGCCATTTAACTCACCCATCTATCTCTATGTAGCTTGTAGTCATGCCTAGATCTATTGTAAACACTGCCCAGCACAGCAATCTACCTTATATTGAGTAGGTCCTGGTCATGCCGGTGGGGGAGAAATCTTCCCACCTCGTATGTAAAATGAGGAGATAGCAGGGGAACCTTATCTATGCGCTAACCTTAGTTTATTGAGTGAAATACCGTTTTTATATGCGTCTTATTATTCCATGCACTGGCAAAGCCCCTGTCATGAGTGTTTTCTTGCCCCTGTCACTAGTCAAGCAAGAAAGATTTATTAAGGGCTCATTCATATCAGCCTGTATGCGTTTTGCTCTGTAACAATTTTACAACGCATCATACTTTAATAAAATGTCAGAAAATGTATTTTGACGCAACACACCACAATATAGTGTTATGGTGCAAACAGGGTATATAGCAAACAATTGTTTTTGATGTGCCCTTGTGTTGAGTCTGCAGATCACTGCAGCTCAACGGAGTGTAAACTGGAACTTATTTTCAGTATAAACTTTTCACCGCGTTCACATAGAAATATTTTCTTTTAAAATTTTAGTGTTTTTTGAACCTTTAACTTTATGAATAATGATGACAATTTAATACAATTCTAAAGAATATGAAGCATTGTGAATGTGCCTGTCTGGGCAGAGGTTTACAAAAATGACTAAAGGCGCGGATGTTTTCATTTATCATAAAGAACTGTTTAACTGCCACTGGCAATCAGACAGTTTCGTTTTTTCAGCTTCTCCCGTGTATTATGGTGCTTTACTGTCTGAGCGTCCCACTTTCTGACTCCATGGGTATTTGCAGGAGATTTTCCAAGGAAGGGGTGATGGTTGCGGGCAAAATATGTCTCCTCGGACAAAGGCTCAGAAAGGGTTCAGATACCTTTACCCACCATCGAATATCTCTGTAGATAAGACCTGAGGCACAGCATCCATCATGAGATGTAAAAGAAATCTTTCTTCTCTGGCATGGCACTTCAGTAAATTAAATGCTCCATATGAGTTGGTCTGTGTATGTGGGACCTGCCTACAGCTGATGGTTGACAGCCAGCAATAGCCAATCAGAAGCAAGGGATGGATAATCCAATGCAAATAGGCCAGCTGTTAGAATAGAATGGGGTACATACTCCCATGCAGTGCCAGGATTGGTGTTCTCTTTTTTTCTAACAGGAAACTGTGAAATTAGTTTGTGAGCTACTGGTTCTGACCAGCAAACACCGAAAATATTAAAATTAAAATGTTCACTCAGTTTACCTTACGCTAAACTAGAAATGTATACGTAAATAATTTCAGCTACAACAGATTTACTGGGTGTGTACTTCCCTAAAGGACAACTTCACCTTCAGTAATGTTGTCTTTAAATCAATTCCCTCACTTCCCTTATTGCTGTCCACCTTACATGTCATTTAACATCCTCCCTGATTCAGCAATCTTGTACGCTGAGATGGTCCCAACTGTCTCCACTTCATACTGCACATGCACGCCTGTACCCTGTTCATTTCTATAGTTAGTCGTATTCATGACGACTTCCTGCGGTCCCTCCGTATACAGCTTACTCCCAGGAATGTATGGGGCCACACCACACATTTGCAGTATTAAAAAGAAGCAGGCCGGGACCATGTTGGAGGAACAATCACTGGATTAGTGCGGAAGGTAAGTATTATCCCAGGTAGGTCACAGTCAGGAGGGCGCTGGATTTATTAAAGGAGAACTATGGGGTCAGTGTTTTTCCCCATAGTTCTCCTTAGGGTAACGGGAGGACACAAACTAGCGTCCTCCCGTTACCCTAAGCTCAGTATACCTGAGCTACAGCTCGCGGTATACTGAGACGCCGGAGCGGATCCCGACGTAGATGACGAGATCCGCCCAGCTGCGTGAGTGACAGCTGGCTCTGCCTATCTAGAGGCAGAGCCAGCTGTACCCGCCCCCTCCCCCGTCCGTTCCGCCAGTCAGCGCTGGCAGATCGGAGCGGGGAGAGGGGAATCCAGCCCTTCCCCTGTCACGGCAGAGAGCCGTGACAGGATCGAGAGGTGAGCGAACCTGGTATGTGTTCGCTCACCTCCCGATCTACTGAGCCGACCTGTGACAGTCTCATTGTCACAGGTCGGCTAGAACTATGAGGTGAGTG
>NW_017306405.1:907050-938977 GCF_000935625.1 Nanorana parkeri | reverse complement strand
GATCCGCCCAGCTGCGTGAGTGACAGCTGGCTCTGCCTATCTAGAGGCAGAGCCAGCTGTACCCGCCCCCTCCCCCGTCCGTTCCGCCAGTCAGCGCTGGCAGATCGGGGGGGGGAGAGGGGAATCCAGCCCTTCCCCTGTCACGGCAGAGAGCCGTGACAGGATCGAGAGGTGAGCGAACCTGGTATGTGTTCGCTCACCTCCCGATCTACTGAGCCGACCTGTGACAGTCTCATTGTCACAGGTCGGCTAGAACTATGAGGTGAGTGGAAATCACTTGCCTCATAGTTCTCCTTTAAGGCACAACGTCACTAAAGGTGGCCTGTTGAAAAGCTCTTTTGCTGATTTAAAAAAATTTAAAAGTTTATTGTCCATAGTCTAGCTACAGGTGCTTGTAGGCACTCTGGTTTCCTCCTTCATGCCAAAGACATGCTAGTTTCTGTCTAAATCAGCCTTACTATGTGTGTGTGATGTGAAGGTGCTAAATAAATACCTGAAATAAATATAAAATCTTGTGCTCACTACTCGTAGATCTAAACCCAAAACGGATGCCATGTATATTCCTAAAACACTGTTCATCAAAAACAATTGGCAAGTTTTTTTTGTTTTGTAAATACTGTTTTTACTTTTTTAAATCTTTATTGGTATCTCAGTGCTGTTGATTTCCTTCAGCGTCTTTTAACCAATTCCTGTCTACATGCACTTGCTCTAGCATCAGCTGCACATCATTGGTCTGAAATAACTTCCTGATAGTGACAACAGTAGATCATGGTTGCACAGTGTGTCTTGGCACAACCACCTGTCTCTCCTAGGGGTGCACTAGTCAGGATGAAAGCACATGAGTTCAATTGGGAGACAGTTGTCACTCTATAACAGGAAGTGCCTGAACAGACACCTTTATCTCTGGATCACCAGGTAGTCTTCTAATGAAAGCTGCGGATCTTAGCTGACAGAAGACTGTAGATCCCTTTCCCAGTGTCCATGATGCAAAACCTTTCTCCAAATCACTAGAACTGGCCTCCCCAAAGTCCGCTGGGAAACCAACACCTCCAGAAGGATTGACTTCCATGGTCCCCTGCGGCTTTTACAGGTACCTTCCATTGATCCTCATCACTACAGATGAGTGGTGAGGTGCAGTCAGTGGAAGGAATCAGTGGAATCTGTGGCTGGCCAAAGAGATTGACACATCTGGAAGTGTGGGTCTCCCAGCAGATTTTGGGAAACTGGTTCTAATGATTGGAGCAGAGTTCAATAATTACTGCCAGTGCCTTTCTTTACAGGCAAAAGGGCATTTAAAAATACAAAAAGTGATGTGATCACCTATTTTATTCAATGGAATATATTTTGTGATTCAATTTATTACAGTAGCAGCACTGAATTCTTACCTTCTCTGGTTGTCATAAGGGGCTTTAGTTCAGCTAAGTTTCCTCTTGAATGAGTTAATTCATGACGCTGTCAATGTGACTGACTGATTGCCGGTTTGATGTCTTCATCCATTGTAATGATTGACAAGACAAAAGGGTACTTATGGGAAGTGCCCTGTAGATGTATTCTGAACACCATGTAGCTGTCAGTACATTCAGTCACTACAGGTGTCAGTGGTAGGCGCATAAAAATAATGATATCTACATGCAAGGTTAGCCAAGACAAATAAAACTGAAACTACCGTCTACAAATGAATTGGGTATCGTGTCAATTCTCTTCCATTACTGAACACATTAAAGGATCAGTCCGCCAAAAACTCAGGGAGGTTTGTATGTCTCTCAGGCAGAGCAGGAGTATCGGTGCCGCCATTTTGGAGCTGTTATTTCTTGACACGCAGGACTTTTAGGATTGGGTACTGATACATATTTTGACACAAGGTAAATATCAGTCAATAGGTTAATTGATTGTTATTACAGGTTAGTGCCAGTTAGGCTCAGGCTTACGGGGGATAGGGATTATGTTTAGAATTAGGGTTTGGGGGAAGTATAAGGGCCTGTACACCCATACAGTGGGGATCTGCATTTTACCACACTTGATCAACACAGGTTACCGCTAGGATACATAAAAAACCATTGTTATGTATGTGCCCTGTGCACACCACAACATGAGTGTGATGGGCGGTGCACTGCACGTCAGAAAAATGCAGAATGGCACCACAGGAAGCCACAGCACAACATGGTGCTGTGCGGGGACCTGAATGGAGTGTACACGTTGTACATTACCAATCAAGTTAAAAACAGAAAAATGTAAACAGTGACAGCTACGGCAGTGTGAGATGCAACACACACTGCCATAGCTGCCACAGCGCACTCTTACGCCCGGCTAGTGTGAATGGACCCTTAGGATTTGGGGGATCATTTGAAATCTTCCCTTTTAGTTTTTGATGGTGTGTGGAGGAGTTACATCCTGTGTCAGATCTCTATAGTCTGTGTCCACTTTGGGAAGATTCACTCTGTATTTCTTCTGGTGACCATTGTCATCAGGACAGTAAGTGATGGGAAGTCCAAAATTTTACAGTTGTCCTCGGAAGAGAAGGTAAGAAAACAAATCTTCCATTGGGTATTATGGCCTGACTAAGAGGTGATTTCCCCTCACTATTGTAATATTTCATTACTTCCTGTCAAGTGGTAAGGACAGGAAGTGAGAGGTAAATCTGGTCAGAACCTCTGTCAAGTTTTTATTGCTGGTACATATGTGATCAGGGCACTGGAATTGACTCATCAAAGACTTATGGTTGAAGGAATTTCATGGTGTTCTGGTGACAACCATGAAGTTGGCATTTTTTTCACTTTCAGTAAAAATAGACTCCAGGACAAATAAAGAGGGTGAACCTCCCTAATGCGATGCAGACAGCAATAGAAACCTGACAGATATTTTAATCCCTTCTCACTTTATCCACAACTAAAAAAAAAGCTTTTGCTTCAGCTACACTTTAGGCGTTGGTATGACCCGTTAAATATTATTTATGGTAGAGATAGACAGAGCCTAATGCCATAAGTCATAATCAGGCGCACAGCCATTACACTACATGACTTTACTAAATAAGCCTTGGCTAACACCATGGTGGAATACGGGAGTAACAGTTAAGTAGCACACTGCAACCAATCAGAGATGGGTATGCCCACTGCCTGGATGAGGAAAAAACTCAGATGACAGAACATATCAATGAATGTACTAATAAGAACTTTACACCTGGACAGTAGACATTATTCCAATTGGTACATTGAACAAATACTGTAGTACAATGAGCACCTGTGTATTGACTTATCACATGAGAATGTTATAATCTCCTCCTGTTTGTGTGTAGCTCAGAGACTTGGCATTGTGGAAGCCCCAGCAAAGCCATTAACCGATGATGAATGGAAGAGAGTGAAGCAGAGATCTGTTGAGCAGGGCGACTCTTTACAACCCTGTGCTATCTGTAAAGAAGAGTTTGAAATGAACCCGCAGGTAAAGTATGACATTCACAGCTTCTACTGTTTAAAGGAGTCCCTGCATTTACTATCCTGTTATAACATCAGCTTCGGAATAGGAATACATACTGGAGTTGTTTTTGAAAAAATCCCTTTTATGTAGTGAGTGCTGCCTTCTGTCTGCCCATCACTTCCATCAACTTCCTGGGTTCCCAGTGTGCTTTGCATCTCTTTCCCTGCTGCTTGATGGGATGCAGTCTTGACTTCTCAACACTACATTTCCCATGATGCATTGCTTCCAGCAAGCAGTGATAATGTAACATTGTTCAGACAATGAGTCCGGAAGGCAGGCTCTGTGAGAGTTCTGACACATGTAGTAATACAGATTTAGTATTTGTCGTTAGATACCCTTCTATTTTCCATCTACTTTACCTTCAGTTTTCACTTTACCATTTTATCATTATGTTGTCTCATTTATAGGTGCTGCTTTCCTGCTCTCATGTATTTCACAGGGTAAGAAGAATATTTGACTGTAATGCTGCATTAATAACATGGTCCCGGATCCCTGGGATCTTTATTTTAGTCTGTCATTTTAAATCTATGTTGTATTGTAAAGGATAACATTGTGTGTGTAAAGGACACGCGTTTGTGATTTAGTTTTGGATGGAGTTGGAAAGGATTAGGTTACATTCGCACAGGATGGTCTAGGATCCATGTGGCAAAAATCTCTATTCTGGCTGCAGGAATGCCAGGTGTCCACGTTCAGGTGCGGCTGCTGTACCCTTTGAAGTGAATGACAGCAGCGGCATCTGTCAGTGGCAGTCTGCATGAAGGCGGTCATACATATTGAATCTGAGTATAGAATCTCCTTAAGATTTACTCACAGGCAGTGGCGCCACAAGCGCGTGCGGGGGGGCACCTGGGTGACACCATTGGAGGGGTGACACTAAAACTACTGACAGTCACCCCCTCTGAAAAGTCGGGCACTCAGTCATGGACCGAGAGCACGACAGTTGCAGGAGAGAGATGAGGGGACCCGGCGGCATACCTAATCCTGCCGGGTGACCGTCCCCTCCTCTCTCTGCCGGAGTCCATCACCAAGATGGCCACCAGCAGGTATCAAAAAGATGACCACGCATGCGTGATGACGTCATGTCGGGGTGTCACCCGGTATCCGCTCCAGGTGACATCCAGCCTTGGGAGGCCCCTGTTCACAGGTGTGTATTCCGATGGCCTGTCTAAACAGTCCATTCAATTTTTATGCATTCAAATAAGCCCTTGCACTGCATAGATGTTGCTGAATCTGAAGGAGATTGCACAATCAGATTGTAACGTGTCCATGTTTTATGGCACATATGTGTTTCTTTGTAGGTATGTTTGGAAGCCTATGAGAGGTTTGCTGGCAGGAAGGTGTGTCCAATGTGCCGAAAGAATCACTATCAGACCAGAGTAATACATGATGGAGCTCGACTATTCAGAGCAAAATGTGCTACCAGGTAATGTGTAGATACTGATAGTGACCTTTGTATTACATCTGGAAATTGATATCATTAACCTCTACTTGATGACTAGTAAGATATGCCTAATGATGGCATTCATGTTTTCACTCATTAGCACCAATGAATTACAATGCTGGAGTCCTATGTTCAGTTGCCACTATGCACACTATCTGCATAGAGTCTGTATGTTCCAGATTGGGGCCTGTGTGTGATAGGAAGGTTAGACTGTAAGCCCTTTTAGGACCAGGGGTTGATGTTGCCATATTTTGTAAAGAGCTTTTTCATAGCAGAAACTGATGAAAGGAGAAGTACTGGGGGAGTAAAATATACTTTTCCTAGTACTTAAAGTCAGCGTGTTACACTGTATCTGTCACACTCCGGCCCTATATACCGAGAACTGAGCAATGATTAACCTCTGATCAGAGAGAGTGGTAACTGCCAGTCACTGCTCCCCGCAGCGATTCCCCCTCCCCTATCAGTTACCACCCGTGTTTATTGTAGGGACAGGCATGGGAAGGGGCCGGGCACAGCTGGCCACCAGCAGGTATCAAAAAGATGATCTCACATGCGCGATGACGTCATGTCGGGGTGTCTAGATAGGGAGAGTCAGCTATCAATCAGGTGGCGACGTAGATCCTGACAATATTATCAGGATCCTTCACGGCTGCCACATGGCTCCGCACTGTCAGCATATGGCAAGTTTGGGTCCTAGGAGTATATTAGTAAATCTCCTCCTGTGACCCAAAAGCAAACTAAAGCCAAAAAAAAGGTTTGACTTGAATTCTCTTTTAGGCAGAATGGGGCCCTAGGCAAGAGAGCAGCTTTACCCCCCACCCTAACCATTTGGATTGACATTGATTAAGACTGCAGTCGGTACAGAGAAGCTGCCCCATTTGGATTGTCCGTACTGGCTTGGCCCCATCCCATCTCAAACCCACTGCCTACTACTGTATCCTCCCTTGTGGGTTGACATCTTTCATTATATGGGGAAAAAAAGTATGAAATTATTTCCGCTTACTTTATAACAGAAACTAAAGGTCATATATTACATCCAGAATTATATAACCACTTTATTTATTCTGATCTTTCCACCACTATGACAATTTCAGTCTATCTTGTTATCTCTCGTCTTGGCTATTGCAACTCCCTCCTCATTGGCCTACCTCTACACAGACTATCCCCCCTTCAGTCTATCATGAATGCTGCTGCTAGACTCATCCAACTGACCAACCGCATGGTGTCTGCAACCCCCCTCTGCCAATCCCTACACTATCTTCCAATCACTGTATCTCCCACTCTGCCTTTAAGCGATCCCTTAAGACTAATTTCTTCAGGGAAGCCTATCCCACCTCAACCTAACCACTCAACCATCACGTTCTTAAACAATTCATCCCCTCACAGCTACCTCCTCATGTATCACTTGCCCCTCCCTTTTAGATTGTAAGCCCTCAGGGGCAGGGCCCTCCTAACCACCGTGCCTTCAATTGTTTTGTGATTGTAATGTCTTCCTTATATTGTAAAGCGCTGTGCAAACTGTTGGCGCTATATAAACCCTGTATAGTAATAATAATAATCTGTCTATATAACTTGAGTGACAGGATTACCTACAATTTCTATTCTGTATTGTTACCACCATTCTGTTTATCAGGATTCAGGCATGCTGGAGGGGATACATAGTGCGAAAATGGTACAAAAAGTTACGCCAAACAACGCCTCCTAAAGACCCTGAATTGCGGAAGAAGTTCTTTGAAAAGAAGGTATCTATACGTCTTGCTTGGGGCAAGAATAATATTAACATTATTTTAGTAACTCCATCTAGCTGTAGAGATTTCCAGAAAGACAGTGGAATCTTTTATAACACTGTGAACTTTTGCTCATCTTATTTCATTTCATTTCTTATGGATTGCACTTAAAAGCAGTAAATCAGTGGTAAATCACCGGTCACCCCCATTTACTCATAAAACGTCAGTCACACTAATAACTTTATGATGTTCTAAGGGAGAGAGTGAGGAGGTGGAAATGTTCAGGAATAACCGCAAAGCATTTAGTTGTGCGTGGTGTTATTGTACATTGTGGAATGTTGATGTAACTTATATTATATGGCATACACTGTTTCTCAGCAGCCGAGGCTTATAAAGGGTTTTCCCCATTTTAAAGGTCAGTTCACCTGAACAGATAATGATAGCGCCGGATTTCAGGTAAGTTCTTCCAAGGGTGTTTTTATTGTGTTGTCCTTTATCATGACAAATCTTTGAGGTTGTACACGCCTAAATAACTCAAATAAAATCAAAAAGTGTATAATGAAAGTGTATTTCCATTTTTGAGGTCAAATTTGGGAAAGCCCCTCTATATCTTTGTAATGTGTTCCTATTTATATAGGATAAGGAGAAATATATATATATATATTTGAGATGTTTTGTTGCAGCAGGCAAAATGGCTGAATTCAAGTTTTTCTGAGCCCCTTCACAGTGACCTGCCCTTAAGAAAAGACTAAGGACAGGAATGTGTTTCTCTCATTAACATATTATGCAGAAGCCAGGGTTGTAATCCTTTAACCCTTTGTTAAGACAGGCAGTGTTCAAATCTACCGTACAAATTATAATGAAATGAGCCAGCATAGTACAGACAGGATTAACACAAACCCCTCACAGTCCTTTCTAACAAAGAAGGAAAAGCAAAGTAAAGTTTTAGCAGATAAAAAGCAACTTGAAGCTATTTTTCAGCTTATGCAATGTGGATGGGAACATTTCCCAAAATAGGTGTTATCCCAATTTATTATTATTATACAGGATTTATATAGCGTCAACAGTTTGCGCAGCGCTTTACAATATAAGGAAGACATTACAATCACTATACAATTCAAGACAAGATGGTAAGGAGGGCCCACAATCTAAAAGGGAGGGGGAAGTGATGCATGAGGAGGTAGCTGTGTGGGGATGAATTGTTTGAGAACGTGATGATTGAGTGGTCAGGTTGAGGTGGGATAGGCTTCCCAGAAGAGATGAGTCTTACGGGATCGCCTAAAGGCAGTTATAGTGGGAGATAGATGGACAGGTTGGGGTGAAGAGTTCCTGAGGATGGGAGGGACTCTAGTAAAGTCCTGGAGGTGAGTATGGGAGGAGTTGACGAGGGAGCTGGAAAGCAAAAGGTGCAAAAGGTTTTGCAGCCAAAAGCAATTTGGCTGCAAAAGTTGAAATTAACTTTAAGCCGGGTATACACCGTTAGAATTTCATTCGAAAATGGTCATTTTTGGAACGTTCATTCCATCCTTTAATAGTTAATGAGGTCAAATGATGATCGTTTTTGAAAAACATTTGTCAAGTCTCTGAGAGCATTTTCGAATTTTCTGACAGGATTTTTAAAGTGTGAAAAAGAACAAAAGCATATGCAGTGCAACTTTGCAATACACGCACATTGCCCCGTGGTTTATCCCTTCAAGGACCATGCAAGTACAGAAAAATACCTCTTGATCTGTCACAATTACACTTGGCTCCTGTTGTGGGCTGACAACACACTGAATTTTTGTGGAGTGGTGTCCGCTTCCACTGTCCTCATCTCTATAACATAGACTGTAATTATTCTGTTGTCCAAGATAAGAACTAGGAGGGCCTATTAGATTCCTTCAGATAAAACATGAAGTGTGCACAGGACAAAGGGCAACTCAGAAGTTCTGACATGATCAACAGGTATTTTTTGCACTCATCAAACAGATGTAACAACATGATTCCAAAGATATATTTAAAAGATGAAAAGGGACTAACAGAGTTCATTGTTGCGGGTCTACATATATTTTAGTATGGCTCAATGTTAATGTTTCCCTGAAGACTTGAACAACCAAACAAAAAACACTCTCCCAGCTAGAATTGGGCTGCCCTGGGCCCTGGTCTATATATTTTTACAAATCCAGGCCTGAGTATTTTAATAGGTTGTTGTGACTGGTGTCCAGAATGGTGGTCGGAGATATTTTTCACTGGCGTGCCATGCTTGCCATAGGAAATACATTTTATTACCTATTATCTGCCTTGATTGGGTCCTGAATGGTCCCTAAATGTTTGTGATTCACAGCCGTGTCAATACACATTGCATGTTCTGCTGTTATCACCATCAGGAAAATTACAATGAAAGAGCAGGAGCAGCTGTTGCTGAAGCACATGCATATAGACAGGAAGTGGTTGCACAAGATCAGCAGTGTCAATATGCAAAGATAAAATTGATATTTCATTTTAAAAACACCTATTTTTCATTATACACATTGCTTGGGTAGGCAAACTAAATGTAATTCAGTTAGGCTCTCGATGTACCTGTACTTTAACACCTTCCCACTGGTGTAATGCAGCATGGCGGGTGGGCTTTAACCAGGGCCGTTATTTTTTTATTTAATTATTTCATATTATTTTATTTTTTTTAATCAACTTTATTGTTATCACACAGCAGAAAACAATCCCCTGTGTGATAGCATTTTGGAGGTGACAGGTTCTCTTTATTAACCCTGTCACCTCCAATACAGGAGTTCTAGCACAACACTGTGCTGGAACTCCTGTGACAGGTGAGAGAGGAAGAGCACAGCACAGCGCTCCCCTCTCACTGTCTACACTGAGATGCAGGGTTACTTCTTCTAACTCTGCCGCTCTGCTCGCTGCAGTGAGGAGAGACTGGATGGCGGAGCCCGGAGGAGGGAGCTAGCGAGGAGAGAGGTAAGTGCAGGGGGAGGGGAGGACGGACCGGCCGGCTGCAGACTTTTTACATGTGATCTCGGTGACATCGCCGAGATCACATGTAAACGAACAATCAGCTTCCCTCACTCTACATTTAGTCCTGCTTGTGCAAAGCAGGACTAAATGTAGACAGGGCAACTTACCGCCCGACGCCCGCAACTTCCCCACAAGGACACCGCTGCCGCCCCTCTGCGCCCTACCGGGCCGGGCCTCGGTGGCCTTGTGGGGAATCCGGGCCTGGCTTTAACGCCGAGCAGCCATATATATGGATCCAGGTGGCACTGCTGTTCTGTCCTGAGAGTGCGTTCACTTTGCGCTCCCAGCACAGTGACCAAGCTGTCACCAAGAGCTCTCAGTCACTGTTTACACTTGGGAGAACGTGGGATGCCTTCCAATCATGTGGCCACTGTGACAGCCAATCCCAATGATCACATTATCGGGAAGCCCATCTGCGACTCCAGCCATTAAGAACCCCTTAAAGGGCCGGCAAGAGCCAGCGGCAAAGGGTTAAGCTAGAAATGTCTGCATAACATTGTAGAGGACCATTAGATAGACCACCAGGAAATACACTTAATAAGGTACACGGTAATATAATGGGCTGAAGGAAAATCTCCTTTTCAAGCTTTGATTAGGAGAGCTCTGTTAATTAAGAGGGAGTTAAAAATTAGCCCCAAAGTGCTGTAATATATCATTAGAATTAGAAAAAAAGATCAGTTTTACTAACATGGTCCTTCAAGGTATTTCCTCTTCTTGGCGCATTCCTCTAACCTGCAGACAGTGTTGTTATGGTCGGAATATTGAAGGTGAATCACAGTCTTCTACTTGTTTCTGAGTTACTGTTTATTGTGTCCCGGACATGAACTGAGAATGATATGTTTATTACCCATCTGACAGAGCCACAGTAGTTTTACTGAGATCTAAGAGTCCCTAAAAGGTCACAGCAACTATCTCATTTATGCCAATATCCACAATGCGTGTGTACAGAAAGCAAACTCTTACCTAGAATGCAGCCGGTGCTGTTGCAAGCCACTTTGATCCTTACCTATAAACCGTGCTTGCATAAGCCATTTAATTGAAGCAGCTCATTTTACGGGGGCCATTAAATCTTTTTCATATGCATTACATTATCTGGAGCAGGATTTAATGCTAGTTCTGCTCTTTATAAGGAGTTGGCTTGGCTGTGAAACAACATTGAAGGCTGTAGAAGTTTTCCGGCCATGAGAGATTTTTTTTTTCCCCCCGACAAACGTGTTTTTTTTTTTTCATTTTAAATCTTGACCACGCGGCTTATTTATTCGTTTGACCAGGACAGGGCAAACATTGTCTTGTCAGCTCGAGCTGGCTCCGAGCAGCGGCTGGCAGAAGGATTTTATCCTGTAATATCTTATCAGAGATCCCTTGATACATTGTAAATTCCAGCCCTTTCATTTTACTCTTCAAGATGGCAATAAGTCAACACATTAGTAAGCAATTTGCTGACATTAAGATGGATTACTTGAAAAAAAAAAATTACTCCTCCAAGTGCAGAAAGTCCACCTGAGTCCCTTTGTCGGATTTTTTTCTCCCCCTGTCTCTATATATACTTTGTTTTCTAGACATTTGTATTCTACTTGCACTACTTTAGCTAACTTCAGCATTGTGCATCTTTTAACACGTCTTTGTTGCCTTGCAGGCTGGGTAGAGAATGAGAACCAGTTACAGATGATTAGCTCTTTGTTGCATTTTTGTGTATACAACGCTTTTTAATGGAAAAAGATTTAAAAATAGTCTGCGGGGTATTTTGCCTTTGGCCCACAGATCTTCTAAGCTGTGATATCATCCCGAGATGTTGGTGTTGGTGCTGTTGGAATAGGGAGTCTCGGTCGCTTTGATGTCCCAGGATTTTCTATAACAAAGTCACCCTTTGTTATGTTAAGCTGGCCATAAACCATAACTGTTTATTCCATTTTCTAATAGTTAATGGGGTCAATTGATCATCAAATTCAACCATAGTGATGAAAAAAACAACAGGGACAGCATGGAAAAGTTTTCTTGAAGAAATGAAATTCTAACAGTGAATGTGGTTTGTATTCATGAAACTCCATTCATTCCCAAACTGAGTGTTAAATCAAACAAGAATTCAAACAACAATCATCAAGTCTGTGATGGTATTATCCAATGTTCTTAAATAACTTTTCTATATGAACGTTGGTATGGAAATCTGCGAGTGTATGGTTAGCTGTACTCAGTATAAAACTGGAGGTCATAATGTCTCCGGGAAAGTTAGATCTTATGAAAAAAGTGGTGCTCGCAGTGATGAGATACCACGGATGGTGCCGTGCAAACACAGGAAAGTCATGGAAAGCGTCACAGACATCCAAATAAACCGACGTTTCGGGACCGTGCAGGGTCCCTTCCCCAAGGCAGAAAGATGTGACATCTTTGTCACATCTTTCTGCCTTGAGGAAGGGACCCTGCGCGGTCCCGAAACGTCGGTTTATTTGGATGTCTGTGACGCTTTCTGTCCAATAAAAGGGACATATTTATCTTTACTACTGAGTGCTGGTGATTTCCTGACTTTCCCGTGACATCACTGGATCGCCGACGGGACTCCCCGAAGCCGGCGGAGAGGTGAGTGTTTTCATTAGCGATCAAAATAATTTTAATCGATTAAAAAGTTTAACGATTAATCGAGAAATTAATCTTTAATTTCCACAGCCCTAAAAAAAAGGCCTTAACCCTCTTTCACTAAAAATGACATCAGTATAAAGCTCTGCATGCTGATATAAAATCATCCTACATTCATTAGTTAAACAAACTTGTTTTTTATTTACTTACAAATAGAGTTCTTCCACTTCCTGGTCCATTTTTGCACAAATGATGTCATGTGCCCAAGCGTTTCATCCTGGGAAGGTTACATCAGCAGAGCATTTCTAGGAAATCTCATCTGTAATCTCATGATGTACATGGTCACATGTCCTAGTCACATGTAAGTAACATGAGTTCCAGTAAGTAAAGGGAGATCTAGTAATCTTCCCTTAGTTAACATGGCCACTGTCAGAAGACTGGGGAAGAAAAGAGAAATAAGGAATGCAAAGAATACAAAGCCGCCAATTATCTAGAAGTATGTGTTTGTAGATTGTCATTACTAAACATTTCTAAAGGTGTGCTTGTTGTTATTTTAAAGACATGGGTAAGGGTACGCTTTAAATAGTTTTTTTTCCTAAAATGTTATACTTTATTGAAAAATTAAAAATTCCAAAAAAACAGTTTCAGAACATGTATATGCTCAAATATTAAACAATAAACAAAATAAGCAAAATTGACCAAAAATTTAAATTTTTTGTTTTTCCCTTTTAAAGCAACTGTTTTCGGAAAAAGAAAATAGAAATTTTTTTACTGTTAAAGTGACTTTTGTTGACAGTCTATGATGATGACTCATGTTTAAATTATTCTTAAATAAAGATTTATACTTTTATACCTCAAATTGACACTCCGACCCTTTATAAGTGTCTTTTGATCTGGTCTCCTTTAGATCAGCATCACCCTTCTTTTTTGCAAGCATACAGTTTTGGATCGTTGAATGTCAATTCTTGAAATCGTACCAAAGGGTTAAATATTAAAAGGGGTTGGTATCTGGATATAACTTCTCTATTTTTAGTTAAAGTGACATTAAAGTCTAACCCTGCCCCCCCCCCCAATTGTGCTGTAACGACTTACCTTAAGTGATGCCTCTTGATCCGATCATATTCTTCTTTCCAGTAGTTTTCAGGAGTCCCTCCAGCGCTGGTGCCAGTCTCTGATCCAGCGCTGACTACTGTGTCCAACGGAGTCTGCGGGTGCACGCTGCTGGGCTGCCTCCATTGACTTACCCTGTGTCTTTCCCCTTCTCCCGGCCAAAGATTTCTACTGCGCATGTGCCCGCCCCATTATCCTTCGCTGGCGCCCGAGAATCTTCAGATCTTTTTTGGCAACTTTTTCAAAAATGTTTTTGCATATATCTATTGCTTGCTAGCATTATATATGCAAAAATCCACAAAGGTTTATTTCTACTTTAATGGGGGTCACAATGTCTGTAAGAGTCAGGCATATTAGAAGAATCTAAAACATTTGGACCTGTATGTGAATGTAAGCGGCGCTGTCTGCCACTATTATGCAGTGGAGGGGGTGAAAATATAATTTTCACGATGAAAAAGAGATTTTAAATGGAAATCGTAAAATGTAAATATTATTTCAGGGCCAACATTCTAGCTCTAATCCTATGGAACAAGGCGTCCTGTTGACCCCCCCCTATATATTTATTGTGGTTAATCAGTGAAAAGACACACCTTAGCTAGCCATTCATCTGCATGACATACATGACCAGTACAGCTTTGCCTGTCTGTTTATCTTGAGCAACAAAAGAACTTTTAGCAAAGATAAATTGGAAACTAAATATAAAAGGCGTATGTGACTTGTTAATTGGTTTACATTATGGCTTCAATTTATAAAAGCTGTCCAGATCTGTCTAGGCAGAGAATAGGCCTTTGCTTTCTTCACATGAACACAATACCGCTGCTATAGTTTGGTTGCAGGAATAAGTAGTGCAATTTTCTCCTAAGCAAACACGACTCTAAGTCCCAAGACTGTGCGCTGTGTCTAATGGAAATTCTCGATCAGTGCTATCTTGAAGTGACTTACATTTTTTTCTTTTTGTGTGTGCCTCACGTTTGAACTGGCATGACAGGTTAATTAATTTAGCAGAATAGAAATGTTTTTTGCGTGATGAAAAATGTATCCCAAAAGCCCTATAAATGATTTATCAGCGGTCACCTAGGCTTAAAGGGGAACTTAAGTGTTTTTATTTTATTTTTTTTAAACATACAATTGAAGGAGACCAGCTGCTAATTATTTCATTGTATGTGAATGCATTAAATGGTTTATTTCTGTTTGTAAGTACAGTGGTACCTCGGTTCACAAACTTAATTCGTTCCACGATTCTGGTCGCAAACCGAATCAAACAGTGATCAGAACGCGATCTCGACTAGAGGAAGCCACGACCATGTGTCAGAGCAGGGAAGATGGCTGTAGTTGTGTTCGCGAACGGAAGCAAAATTTTGCCGAACTTCCTGTTCGCGAACCGAATTGTTCGCGAACAGAAGCTTTTCTGAAACGAGGTACCACTGTGCAGTGAACTCCTCATTATCCGGCATTCAAGCAACAGGAACTCTCAAGCAACCTGCAAAAAAAAATGAGGACATATGTCCTCGATATTTTTTCCCCGGTTGCTTAATAGACATGGGGGCACTAAAAAAATGTATTTAGTTGCTAATTAAATTCTTTGTTGACATCTTTCTGCCGGCCAGCGGCTAGATTCCACAGTCAGCAGCAGAATGTAAACAATGGTAAGCAATAGCCAGCCTGCTATTGGCTATTTCAAATTGCAATAGCAGGCTGGCTATTATACCCACCCACTGAGCAGAGGAGAACTTTCTCTCTCAGGTCCGCTCCTCTGCTCAGTGGGCGGGTGCAATAGCCAGCCTGCTATTTAAGGACTAAGGGCATGGTGTCCTTGATGGACATACACGGCCCACAGGCTTAAAACATATAACAGATTTCACCATCCAATGAATGAATAGCATGGATAGACAAATCTCTTGCTGTCCTAGTCACATGTGCCAGAAATCCAGGAAGTAAAAGGAGAGCTAGTAACCTGCCCTTAGTAAACATGGCCACTGCCAGAAGACTGGAGAAGAAAATAGAAATAAGGTCAGCAAATAAAAAGCCGGCAATTATCTAGAAGTATCTGTTTGTAGATTGTCATTACTAAACATTTCTAAAGGTGCCTTTGTTGTTATTTTTAAGATATGGGTAAAGGTCCAATTTCAGTCATGTATGTATCCAATAAGGGATACACATATCCAGTAGTGGGGACAGTTTGGTGTTGTCTATTTTGGAGGTGATTAAATACCTTTTTTTCTTTATGTTGCAGTTCACTGAAATATCCGACCGCTTGTTGAGATCCTGCAGCACAGACATTGATGTGCTTTTCAGTGAGATCGACCGGTCAGTCGCTGCAAGTCGTAGTGTCTTCCATCAGTTGGAGGAAAACTTCAACAGAGACATCAGTGATGCAGATTGGGAGAGGATACAAGTACAGGTGAGCTGTAGTCATCTGTCACTAGATCTACACGTTTCCCACAAAGAGGAAGTCACTGATTCTGTCGTTAATGTTTGTGCCTTTGTATAGCTATTCATGGCAGGCCAGAGCTATGGAGAGTGTCATTAAAGAGACACTAAACTCAGGAGATAAACCTTAAAAATACATTCAGGTACCTTAACTATTAACAATACTCGACCTTATTTGTGTATCGCTCGGCTGTAGATCCTCAAATCATCTCTAAATTGGTGCTGACACTGTCCTTCCTTCTGGAGGGTGGCTACTTGTGTTCCCCATGGTCCCTGTGTGTGTTGCAAAGTAGTCACCGCTCCAAGCTTGCTCCCATGATGGACTCCAATCTCACATTTAGTTTACTAATTTGTACTAAGATTGTAGTCCATCACGGGAGCGAGCTTGGAGCGGTGGCTACTTTACAACAAACACAGGGACCATGGGGAAGAAAAGTAGCCACCCTCCAGAAGGAAGGACAGTGTCAGCACCAATTCAGAGATGATTTGAGGGTCTGCAGCAGAGCAATACACAAATAAGATACATTTTTGTTAATAATGAAGGTACTTGAATGTATTTAAGGTTTAACTCCGGAGTTTAGTGTCACTTTAAAGCTTCATCGGATGTATAAAAGCAGCCTAGTTCTTGTGCTTGAATATGTGGATATCATTTTTGGCGCAATCTCAAGTTTATTTTATTTTCCACAAATGTTAAAACAAGCATTAAAAAAAGTTCTTCCCATAGCCCATACCGCAAACCCTAAAACTTAATTGCACTTCTAAATTCAACCGTTAGCCTGCACCTTAACACACAAACTACAGTCATGTAGGGGATCCCACCGCACTCATGACCGAAAATGCCCCAACTTCCAATGGGGGGGGAGGGGTTGAAATGACAGACAAAAATCAAACAAAACGGCAAGTCACCAGCACTCCAAAGGTTCTCCAAGCAAAGTTCCTTTTATTCCATGTGTACATTTACATCACCAAGTGTAGCTACACGTGGACATACATATGGAATAAAGCAAGCCCTATTTTTTGTGTTTGGAGTGGAACGGAACGCTGGCAAAGTCTTGCCACGCGTCCGATCGCACTGTGAGCCGGGGAGGCGTGGAAGCAGTGCCATTGAATTCAATGCAGCGCCGCGCCCCCTCCCACCCTCTGGAACGCACATGCTTTCGGTGTGAACAAGGCCTTAAAAAAACATTTTCTTTGCTTGTTTGATGCATTGTATATATTTGTTGTAAGCAGATTCATAGACATGACCAAGTGACATTTTGTTCTGCAGGCTGTTCATCAGGAAATCTCTGACTGCCCGATATGTATCACAGCACTGAATTACAATGATCATAGAGGCCTGTCCTCATCCCGACCGATTGTCCTTCTGTCCTGCTCACATGTCTTTCATCATGCTTGTCTTCAGGCCTTTGAGGATTTCTCAGTTGGAAAATGTCCGATTTGTCCTTTGTGCCGATCTCCATACCAGAAGAAAAGGTTTCCCTAATGGAAAATATTGGTACGCTCTGGCTCTGTGTGTATGTGTATATATATATATATACACACACACACACACTACTGGTCCTTCAAGTGCAACTGAAACCAAACCTTTTTTTTTTTAGCTTTAAAGTTTGGATGGAGTGGAGAGGGACTAGAACATGTCAGGTTTTTTTTTGCGGCCTGTGTCCTCGTTAGGGAGTTTTACCCCATTTGTCCTGGTGTCCGTTGTCACGGAATGTGAAAGAAGATGCCAGGTTTTGGGTTGTCATCAGAACAGGAATAAATGGGGACCAGCAGGGGCACCCTTTCCCGTTGCAGTAACACGCGTGGTAATGTACACGTTATCGTGGTGCTCTAGGTGTGAATTAAGTCAATGTACCAGAGCGGTGGATTACATTTTTTTAATTCGCCACAACACTTTGGTGGTGATGGGTCGTATATTGAACATTGGGGGCCATACAGTACATCAGGCAAATGAGTGACACAATTAGATGCAGATCAGGCTTCCTCTCAGTTTACAAAGTCTATGCGCAACCTTGGTGCCTGTAATTCTAGGCAGCCAACTGCAACAATTTTGTATAGTTCTGACAGTAAATTGAGAGATTTTTTTACTCCAGACACAATTAAGAAGAGGTCATGTGTGGGATTTATTCTGTCTGCAGCGCTACTTTAGAGAAGGAATTTATAAATGCAGCTACAACAGTATTCTAAATCTATCTTGTGTCTACCTCATTGCTCCCATTTAGCATTGCCGTGCAATGGGATAGAATTGATAAAATGGGCACCACAGTGCCGTAGTGGGACATGCCGGAAAGTTAATTGGCTCCTGTATAAATCGGTATGTATGCATGTGAGATAGAGACCTAAGATTGTAAACTCCTTGAGGGCAGGGACTGATGTCAATGTGCAGTATGTAAAGCACTGCGTACAATTGTTGGTGCTATATAAATACCTGTAATAAATGTCCTAAAATGTATCCTCCCATGTGCATGCATATGTAACAAGTCATGGCAGATTACATATTAAAGATGTCCGACCAAATCCTGGATGCTGGTGATTTAATACTTGTTTCCGCACCGATAGGAGTAGTATAAAAAGAAGCTGTTAATGTTTTATCATCTCTCTGACTGTTCTGCATTTAGACCCACAGAACACATTAAAGTGCCACAGATTTAGGAAACACAAAAATAAGGTTTATTGAACATATATAAACACTTACAAAAAAAATCCGGTAAAATGCACGCAAAATGCAATACAAATAATAAAGAAAGCACAGACCACAACTAAACTAAATTCAAAGTGATCTTGTTCACATTTCAAACTTTGTGAATTCTCTCTTAACAATAAAGGAGAACAGAAACTTAAACACAAAACTTGTACTGAATCTAAAAAGACAAACATTCAAGTAACTAGAATTGTACTTAGCAAGTCAGAAGTTTGTCTAAGCTTTAGTAACAATAACTATTCAAATGTGATGTAAAAAGGTCAGTGAAATAAATGTAAAATGGATTGTCGAAGGGAATCGGTCACCAGCAGAAGACATGCAGTGGATGACGAATTAGACGGCACGGTGTGTTAAAAAAAACTGCTTGCTGCATCTTTTACGTGGTCTGTGCTCGAGAGATCATATCTCCACAGTCCCCAAGAGCTACAAGAAGCCAGCAGGTGACTCACCAACAACTGAATATAAGTTTTGGATGGACTGATCCTTTAACAGCTCACAAAGCATACAAGAAGATTGGTGGTAGGGCATCCTATCCCTATTTCATTCGTTTAGAACCATGCAATCATCTCGTTTTCCAGGCCTGCCAATGTACAATGTGTGATGCTGCCACCAATTCTCTGATTCAAAACCCCTTTTCCTGATATGGATGCACTTTGTAGGTGGTGCCTCTGCTCTATGTGATATGGACATAGGGTTGGCATAGGACCTTTAGTAATTCAAAGACAACTTTCAAGGCATTTGCTAGCAGAAACATATCTCCCTCTTGTATGAGTTAACTACACAATGCGGTCAGTGTGTGTTTTATATTATCGGTTATATTTATGAAATGATAGCACTCAATTGGAGGGTAAGTTCATACAGCACATTCAGAAGCCAGTCAGTCTCATCGTGGCCCCAGCATCTCCTATATGCAGCCAGAGAACATGTGTTCATATTGACAACAGAAAATGACTTTATAAACAATTGTGTAAAGTGTGTGAACTTCACTGCAGCACAATAAAGCAGACAGAGTACAATTCAAGAGACCCGGTCAGATCTCAACTTGCCTAATGTGTTGTGCAGTAAGGATGGACTATGCTTCTCTGGATGAATTCACCTCCATTTTCCATAAATGGGAATCAGAATTTACTGCTGCTATGCCAGAATACAGGACACACTAGAAATGGTGAATTCTATATACCCAAATCCGACACCTTTCTTCAATAAATTGAATATGTAGGGGAAGATGTTACCATTACACAGCGATATGCAGATGTAACATTACACTGATGGTGCTCTCATCACTGTACAACAGGCTATGTCTAGTGATCATAGGCTATCAGCCATTAAATCTGAAATGGAAGAGTCAAGGGGGGCGAAGGTCACAACAACTGTACTACAAGACATGGCAGGAAGGCGAGGATATATAAAATGACCTCCTAAGCTGGGACATTATTTTATAGAAATTAATAGAAGATGAAGAGCCTATTCATACCATGGCAGGGTATGAGAGGTGATATTGCCACAGGAGAAATCTAAGTCACCAGCGGATGAAATGTGTCTGGAAACTGAAGCTGGGCCTGCTGACTGCTGAAGGTTGAAGCACATATTTCTGTGTCATTGTTTTCAAATCCCTCATGTTAAATGGCAGCGCGTCTGTGCAATACATGACAGATGTTTATTCAGAAATGCTGCACATACACAGACATACCTGTTGATATGACAGAACATCCAGTGTGCTCCTAACTTCCTGTTTGAGCTGACAGTATAATGCCTTTGCTACACTGAAATCCCAAGCAGTGAACAGAACAACTACCCTTATATCATGGAGATGAGATGGGGGTGTTCTGTAGTCTAGCAGGGAGTGCCCATTCATCAATGATAACATTGGAATTTCAATGCAGCAAATACAGAGTTGTCAGATCCAAGAGGAAATCAAAAGCTCACAGAGTTTCTGGCTGGAACGACTGGAATCCTTCTATACTTGCAGCATTTTTAGGGTGACAAAACCTTGGGAAACATGCATGTATTGCAGATATACAGAATATTTCATTTCTCTCAGACACATACTTGGAAATCAATATTGGTGTGTGATTTATTATAGAGAGATGGCTTGTCTAGGACAGAGGAGGTGAAGCATACAAATTTCAGCCTATTAATGAAGCATGGGGTGGCATAAAACATATTTAAACCTCTCTACTGTGTAAAATGTTACATGGTTTGTGAGGTTTAGGTTCTTCGCTGGTGTCCGGCTCTAACTCTACATGTTGAAACAAAATGTCACATTTTATTTTTTCCTGTAACAGAACATGAAAGAAAAAAAAAAAAAGTAGAAAAGTCTAGTTCACAAAATTGTGGCTACATGGTCAAACTGACCTACAAGTCTCTGCTGTGGAGATAAGACTAGAGCTCTGTAGACATTACAAGTGCTGGTTAAAGCAATGGGTCCACATCCTGCGAGGAATGTTGATTGTAGCCATGCTGAATGATATTTCACAGTGTTTTCTGATGCCCGTTGGTGGATGCTGTATCGCTGGGCTCATTAGAGAGCTGAAGTTTATCTAAACCTGGAAACACAAAGTACAGGCAAATTAAAAAAAGGGAAAAAAAACTCTTCTGTGCCCCTCCCCGATTTAGATTTTACTTTGCTACTGGGACTGGACTTTCCTGGCAACTGTCATTCCAATAACACTTTTGGACAGGGGGTGGCAGTGGTAGAGCCTGGCCATGAGGTCAAGAAAAATAATTTCCCATTAACACAGTAAATCAGAGGGACACACAAGAGGTTTTTCAAGCAGCTTGTGGTATCTCCAGTTAGACAAGACTTAAAACAAAGAAGGTTTTTATTGAGCTCAGGCTCACTTTTACATGCCTAACCTTCACTTTTAGCCCTCATTTACACGGATAACGGCCGGCCTGTACAGATGCATGCTGTGTGCATGGCCGTATCGGGCCGCTCCCGGGAAGGACAAGTTCTGCATGTGATTAGTACGCGGCCGTACACCACCCTATGCTCACCCGACCTGCACGTCCCTACGGGTGCAGGTGTCCCAGCTCGGACGCAGACAGGATCCATCCTGTCAGCGTACGAGTACGGACACCAGCACGGACGTGCAGGTCGGGTGAGCGTAGGGCGGCGTACGGCCGCGTACTCTCATAGAGAAGGACAGGCTACTGCGTATAATCACACGCAGCACCTGTCCTTCCCGGGAGCGACCTGATACGGCCATGCACACAGCATGCGACTGTACAGGCCGGCCGTTACCCGAGTGAATGAGGGCTAAAAGTGAAGGTTAGGGGTTAGGCTGAGGATAAAAGTGATAAATAAATGTTTGGGTGTGATAAGTAATAGTACATTATCAATTATCTCATTATGATTACCAGTGTATTGAAAACAGTTCTTAGGTCCTTATATTAGGTATTGGTGGATTTCAGCGTTAGTTATATCTACTTATATTTAACTCAGAAACTAAACCAAACGGCTAAATACTACGTAAGAATACATACTGTATATGTGAACTGATTCACATGCAAAAATTGTTCATTTTATTCAGCCACACCTGTGATCCGGACACCCCGGCCAGAAAGCACTGCCAGGACCATGACACCATTATTCACTTTTGTTGATTTCTGTGTCATTTTCCAACTCAAAAGGACTATAGATGTTATCATCATACCACTGAAGTCCTAATGGTGCTCCCCTCTGTTAGGAGCATGTCAAATGTTCCCATGCCTGTTGCTACCACTCAGCTCCATCTGGTGGTTGCCTCTTGTAACTGCACCTACTACGGTCTAGTCAGCTGCGGGCTAATCATCCTGGCTACACGCCCCTCACAGCCTAGGGGTTGGTTAGTGGTGCTCTATTTAAGCATTACAAGACCAGGGCTCTGGGCTTGTGATCGTTCCAGTCTAGTCTCGTCTCGCTCGGTCTACACAAGCCTGTATCCTGATCTTGTATTTTGTACCTAGTCTTGCCTTGGATCTTTATCCTGTATGTACCTGTTTTGTTTCTTATATCCTGTATTTATCTTGTATCCAGTTCCTGTCTTGTATTCGTATCCTGTTTTCTATCTTGTATTCGGTTTGTCTTGTACCTTGTCTCCAGTCAGTACTACTCCTTGTTCCTGGGGGCCGTCTGTGACATTTTTGGCCAGATTGTATAGTTAAACTCCTGGGGGCATCAGAGTACCGGTAGGTTTATATTGCCTTATGGGAAAGGCGGCTGCTAAACAACTTACCACTCTACACTCTGACCAAGGTATCTGTGCCCCGGTCCTGACACCCTCCTACTGTAAGCTGCGTTAACACCCGCCTTCTCCTGGTGCCTGAACACATGCTACACTGGCAGAACTGTGCAATGCAAACAAAGCTGGTTGGCTGGAATCAAGAATCCACAATATTTTTATTTCTGGAACACAGTTGAAGAATTTCCCAAAGATCATGTAAAGAAAAAAAAAATTACTGCATAAGAAGCATTTATGTATTTCTACTGAACAAACAAATGCTTCCGATGCAGCAAACAGCCATTATTTGTAGGTACCTATTGCTTTTAACAGCTCTTCCCGAACAGCAGAGGTGAACTTTCTTACTAAGCACAGAGTTGTCACAACGGCGAATATCAGATTATATGTAACAACAATATAGAAGTTTCCCAGCCAGTTAAATCGTCCAAAATCACCTAACAGATCAAATCTTGTGATTCCTGGAAGAGAGAATGAAGGTGAATGCATTAGAATTGAGTACATTCTTTATGGTAGTGGTCAAGAATATAATAGGCAAAGGGTTAAGCTCATACTAACTCGCATACAATAACATAGCAAAACATGACACTCAGGGCTGTATCCAAAAAAACAGAACTGCTCAATTGAGAATTAAAACCTTTACATATACTTGAAGTGTAACTTCAGGCAATCCTTTTTTGTTCTCAATGGAAAGGCAATGGACTAGCTCCCCAGTCAGGGTTTTGCTGGGGTCTGGGTGGCCTGACTGAGAGGATTTGCCCTTTTGGTTCCTATCCTGGACACTGTGGGAAATTCATGTGGACTGGAAGGTTCACTGGATATTTACTCTTTTAACGAATGAGCATTAGGAAAATTAAGAGTGATGTATGTATGCAACTTTTACATACAGGATTTTAGTTTTTACCTATAGTAATACTTAAACATGAGACACAAGAATACATAAATTGCAAAGCAAACCTGTCATGAAAGGAACACAAGGGGAGCAATTTCAGATCTCCCTCCAAAAGTGCTAGCCAACTGGCTATTATTCTGACTCGCCGATTTAAATATTATCCAAGTGACGGATCCAACATAAGTATGCGGATCATAAGAATTAGAAGTCCTTAGCTGCGCTGAGTGACCCCAACATTGAATGCAGGGGTTCATTTTCCCACCAAACTAATATGTTCAGCAGGAGAGGTCAGCATAATGTTTCGGTCACTTTGCTGGCAGTCTAAAGTGGGAAGGGGGGGGGCTCCTATTAATATTTTAATCTACTGTCCTGCTCTAGGGACTAAAGCTAAAGCTGTGCGAGGCTCTTGGAGCAGCATAAACGTCAAGTACTTGAGAAGCTGACGTGCCATTATTATTGCAATCCTGAACAGGCAAAAAATTCAGATGTGAATTACTAGATTGCTTGTTTTATTCTCCTAGTTTGCCTTTCCCATCATGGTCTGTCCAGTTACCCCTTTGATTTAGGGAGGGAGAAAAAAAATGTTTTTTGTATTTTTTTTAATACTGTGAGAAGACCATGAATCTGTTTAGCGTATTTATTTCCTTTCATCTATTGAAAAGCACTAGGCATAACATGTAATGCAATGCATGTTGATATTTTGCAAAGCACCACATGACTCACTGTACCCTAATGCAGTCTATTAATCCTGTTTGGACAGCTGTGTCTGTGCATTTGTTAGTGCTGCTCTAATTGTACCATCCTTCTTTTACCTTCTATCTTATTCTTTTATTTATCTCTATGGCAAACTATTCAGGAATGTCATTTGTAAGATTTGGGGCGGGGGAGGTGGGCTTTGCCATTAATTTGTTTTCTTTGTAACAACAATTGTACCCAGCAAGCGCCCTTCCTCTCAATAACCAGTGTACATTACTACCAACTGTTACCAACAATCTCGTATTATAGAGAACACAAAATCAGCTTTGGAAACATGGAAACGGTGAACGGGCTTAAGTGACACAAAAGCAATTTGTTAGTTCCCACAGTATTTTTTTAATAACTGTTTACATACACATTTATACTTTTTTTGTGTGTGTGTGTGTGGGTAGAAACAGCCGAGTTAATCCAATATGTTAAAAAGACTATAGTGAGAGAGGAAATGGAACCTGAATATACAAAAAGCAACAAGAACCTTGTGGAACTACTTCCCCAGATAGCATAAACCCTCAGAAAATGTTACCAGAAATTATAAATATAAATGAATTCCCCCAATAACTGCCAAAAATATAAATGTAATATGTCGCAGCTTACCGGTCCTTGATGTGGTAGCTGCATTGTTTTTGTTTTTTTACATTTTATGCATTTACAGAAAAATACCTGTTGATCCTGCCAGAAATCCAGTGTCCTTGTAACTTCCTGTGCAATTAACTAAAATGTCAAACATTATTTGCTTTACCAGCTCTCTTCTGTGAGCTAGAGAATACTCCCCCATGGTATGGAGGCGAGCAGAGAGGATGCTTGTAGTCCATGTCAGGAGAGCAGCCTAGGGAGACAGCAATACTCCTCCACAGAAACAGTACAGTGAGCAAGCATTGTCACCCTAGAACAGGAAATGTATTACTAGCAGGATCACCAAGGGAAAATAAAACCTGGAAAGTTAAAACTAATGCAGTCACCACTCTAAGGACTGGTAACCTGCAATCTATAACATTTTTTATTCTTTGTTACACTTTAAAAGGAGAACTATGGGGTTAGGGCTTTTCTCCTTAGGGTAACGGGAGGACACAAACTAGCGACCTCCCGTCACCCTAAGCTCAGTATACCGCAAGTTACAGCTCGCAGTATACTGAGACGCCGCAGCTGAAACGGATCCCGACAATTATGTCTGGATCCGCCCAGCTGCGTGAGTGACAGCTGGCTCTCTATCTAGAGGCAGAGCCAGCTGTACCTGCCCCCTCCCCCGTCCGTGCTGGAGGATCGGAATCCAGCCCCTCCCCTGTCACGGCAGAGAGCCGTGACAGGATCGAGAAGTGAGCGAACGCCGGTATGTGTTCGCTCACTTCCTGATCCTGAGCCGACCTGTGACAGTCTCATTGTCACAGGTCAGCTAGAACTATGAGTGAAAAGCACTCACCTCATAGTTCTCCTTTAAACCCTGCCAACAACGAATGGAATGCTTATTAGACACTTCATACTGGAAACTATATTACACTTTTATGGTATTTTCATTTAAAAGAAATTGGTGAAGTCTACATTTCTGTGATGTCTTCTCATACCATAGTTGGATGGCCCTGAACTAGGAAAAAAGACTAACAGGGTTATTGACAAAAGGGTGACGAGTTTGGAGAAGTGAACAATCTAGGACAAGATAGCTGAACTGGTAAGTGAGCTGAATTGGAGAATTTTTCTAAATCTGCTGTTGTCCTAGAATGTTCCCTTCTCCTGCCTTCTCTAAACTCTGCACCCTTTTCTGAATAGACCTTTAAGTTACCAAAAAAAAACCACACAGAGTGCAATCAACTAGTTTATTAACCAAGTGAAACAATACAAGAAGGTGAAAGTTTTTTTTTATTCCATGCAATTAAGTGTTTTTGTTAATGTAGAAGGTTGTGTCCTCTTTTGTATATTCCTGTGAGAACGGAGGTGCTGTGGACTAGCCCTGGCAGCTCTACCTATTAATCAGAGTGCCCTGTGCTGGTTCTTGGATGAGAGTATGGAGATGTCCATATATCCAAGTGTTTCCAAGCTCATTATCTACATACAACAAGTGTATTTTCACCTTCTTTTATTCCACTCTTGGGTTAATACACCAAGTATTTGTGCTCCGTGTTGTTTTTTCTGCTTTGCAGCCAAGATATTGTCTGCCTGTATCATTGGAGCTGCAAGACCTGACTCAGATTGGATGCTGTTAATATAATTTTTCCCATTACCAAATCCAAGGCTGCCACTGCTGGTACGCTCATGAATTTTATTTGAGCAGTGACCATGCCACAACGTATGTTTTTGGTGTTTTGCTATAATGTGTCTCGGCTTTTAGAAGAGACGGTGGGGACAGACACATTTTCCCTGGTGGTCAGGTACAGGCCTGCAAATTAGCTGCACTGTCATTGCAAGGAAAGGTGGAAACATGTTACCTGGTTGGATTTTAAAGTAATGTGTTTTATAATTGGACCCACAGACTTTCTAAACCCTTTGCCAGACACGTTTTTAAATGGAGCTCCAAAAAAGACATCCTGTTCTCAGGGAGCCATTTACACACAATGAAAAAAGCCATACCTAATGTTCTTGACATAACTGGTAAGGCGGAGCTGAGCACCAGAATAGAGGCGCAGTTCCCGATGATCTGTGACACAAAACAGATGTATTGTAATTATTGTCATACGACTAAATTAATTGTCTTGTTGGTTAACTAGTATAAATCAATAAGATTCAAATCACAATGTATACTTATGTGCCTGTTAAGAGGAACAAAAATTCTATATCATCTCGCGCATGACATATACCTCTGTAGCCTACTGAAGATTTGGGTGCTGGGAACATTGGAGGTATCATACAGAAAGATTTGATGCCTGTGGGTTGGAGAGCAGTTTTTTTTTTTTTTTTGGTGCTAATGGGGAACTCTAGCAAAGAGAATCAGGACTGGGATGGATGGTGGTTTGGATACAAATGTATATACAATATCTCCTTTACTTCTATTGGTCTTTTATTGTGATCTGTTCAGCAAAATGTCCCAAGTGTTACTTCCCCCTCTGGCTAACATGAAGTGCACAATCTATTCAAGACTGTGGCCAGAGTGTCAAAATATTCCCCATATACTTCTATAAATGATAAGAAAGAATTCTACAATCTGATGAATGGACTGCAGGAATTAGGCAACATATTTGTACTCCAGATTAGTCGACTTGCTTGTTGTTCTTGTCACGCATCTTAAACACGCACTGTGATATTAGAGGACTGAGAGACATTGAGGTTCTAATGACAGGCTGAACACATACATCTAGACCATTTGTCCCAAAATAAATGTCAAAATAGTGTAGGAAATAGGATAGATAAAAGATATATAAATATAAATAGGGAGTATATTGAAACGTTTGATATATTTTGTAAAGCAATATCACAGAATGAACAAGTAGCATGTAATAAGATCTTATGCACCTTACTGTTGTTTTCTGACTCACTTCTATCCGTAGGCTGCAATGTTTTCTACAGCCTCCCCATTCCTCTTGTAATCATGTTACACTATTATCACTACCTAAAGCAAAAATGGTAGAACCGGGTCCAGTGAGTGACAGATGTGTAGTGAAACCTGGCTATACAGTCACCCCACTCAATATCCTGAGAGTGTTTTAATATTTATGGCTATATATAAAGTATTTTTGTGTAAACGTTTTACCATAAAATGTGAAAACATTTATTATTCTCTGTTTGCAAAGCATGCTTGGCTTTCCAGTAAAAAAGCCCAGCATGTGTCTGTCTTCCTTCACACAATGAGGGTTGTCCTCATAGTTCAGTATATGCAATCTGATCTCCCGGTTATTATGTATATATCAAAGCTTCTGTTTGCTGATCTTCAGATAGCTGGTTCCAGTTAGCTTACAGCTCCATTTGTTGAGCTAGATTTGTAACACTATGACAGCATGAGGAATAATTAGAATGTAAATGAACTTTGAGAGTACGGGCTGACTTTACATGTCTAGCACATTATTCTATGTGTTGAAAATCTCTAAACAGTATTTTTTCATGTTAGAAAGGGGTTATGGAGATTCTTTCCTCCATACATATGAGAGAAGACTTTTACCAATGACAACAATAAAAATGAACTGCCATCAGCTTTCTTAAAGCCCTGGAGTGTGGGAAATGTTTCTCTCACTCAGAGATAGTGACATGAGCCATGTATAAAGTGAACAATTTTTAAAAACTATCCTCAAAATACAATGCCAACCAGTTCCATCTAATTCCTGAGTCCAGCGTGAATTTTATTTGGAAGATGAATGTGTAAAACTTGGTAGATGAACCCTTTGACAAGCATGTCACATGTGCACCGTAGCTCAGTTTTAGTGGATATTTTCTGCTCTTGTAAACCATTAAAGTAAAGGTTTTCCGACTAGATTTCTTCTCATGAATTTTGCTCCCGGGCTTTCAGCTGAGCCAGAGAACACTTGTTGAAGACATTTCCAGACACAAGAGCAAAAAGCGTCATATGGGCAATTAAAAGAGACAATGCTTGCTCCTTAGTTACTGACCTCCCCAGCCAGCTTGTGGGAATATCCAACAAAAATAAATGTATACATTTGTGTCAAAGCGTTCCTTAACAGTTTCATTCTTCTCAGGCTGGTGTCAGGTTGTGCGAAGTCAAATTAGCTTTAACTTGTAAGAAGCCATTGAAAAGGTCCCCCCTTTAGTCTTATTTTAATTATTTAAATTTGAATAACTGTATTCCTCCAAGAAGCCGAAGTTCTTCAGATTTCAAACAGGCCGAGTGAAGTACAGTTTGCACAGAGTTACTCATTAGCAATACGGAGCTTTGGGAAGAAAGAAAACTCTCTTTCACTGTGTTTCTATGGCCGGTTAACAAGCCCAGTAATTGCAGGCCTTTTTTTTTTTTTAAACAAGTGAATGGACGGTGTCCAAACTAAACACGGCTCAAATCCCTTTTTCCCACTCATTGAGGATTTAGAAAATCTTCCAGTTTGTGTTTACGCAGATTACCAACAAATAGCAATCCTGCAAATGAGCCATATGGGGTATTTACTGCCCTAGGTGACAATTAATTGCTAAAGATCAGGTTCACTTTTTTACTTGCAACATACTCGAAATTCATGAGTTTTCCCTTTGTACTTTCTCATACCCATCACTGTGCTGTCTTTTATGTTTTTCCTGCTCTTTAAATGTTGCAGATTGCCATGGGCAAGCCTCTAGATCTATAACTAAACAGTGGACCCAAGACAACATTGGCCACAGCAGCCCACAAGGCTCCTATAGGGTCTGGGGTAGGAGGGGGGATCCATTAGGGGGACTAATCAGGAAAAATAAAGTGTGAGGTTTCCAGTATAGAAGGGCTGAAGTCAGACCTCACAGATCTCCCTGGGTGAAGTAAGAAGCATTTGCTCATCTATCTTAGAAGTTTAGATCTATTGCCCTCTGAACCTGTGCTACAGGCTGGAATTAACTCCATATACCTAAGCTGGCCATACACCTATAGATTATCTGCAGATTTTCTATGGTCAGATGGAAAAAGTGTTACAGATTCCTTCATCTACGCTAAACTGTGTGGATGGAGGAATCTCCCACTGGGCCAAGCTTCAGTATCTTGCTAGTCGGCGTCACTGGCTCTCAAAATACCTGAACAATCTGATTGGATGCAGGCATGGTTCAGGTGTTGAGAGCCAGCGGAGCCGACTAGCAAGATACTGAAGCTTGGCCCAGTGCGAGATTCCTCCATCCACACAGTTTAGCGTATATGGAGGAACCTGTTGCACTTTTTCCATCTGACCATAGAAAATCTGCCGATAATCTATAGGTGTATGGCCAGCTTAATGCAGTCACGAATCCCAGAGATTAACCTCTAAAACCTTATAGGAGGACTGAGGCTTAAAGTTCTAAAAAAAAAAAGTTTAATGACGCTAGAATTTATATACGTTTGTATTAAGGTTGAAGTGTGTGCTATAATATAAAATTAATCATGATTATTATTATTAGTGCTACTATAACTTTTCCCCCCCAGCACTGCTCCCTAGTAGTGTACTGACTGTGCTGACCACTCTCCTGCTGCCTGTCCTTGCTACATACTTCATGTTAAGATCAATGACACATATTGTCACAATTAACACTGCCAGACTCCTATGGGTGTCCTGCTGCACTCCTTACCGGAAACCCCTGGAGATTGGTGCTGAAATGACTGCGGATGGCACCGCTGGAAGCAATGAGGAAGCAAAGTGTCACCGGTACACCAAACAAATTGGTCAAGTGATCGTCCTTTATTGACGCATATTGTCACATTGCAGCAATGTTTCGGGGCTGTGTAGGGTCCCCTTCATTAGCCTTCAGTAATCAGGACCTAACCAGTTCAGTTAGCTCCTGATTACTGAATACACTGGATCCAACTCTGGTGCATATTGGACTGCTCAGTCATATCTAGATATTCTGCACAACTGCTGGAACAGTAAGTGGAGGCAAGACTGAAAAAAGAGTTTGTTAGTATAAACTCTGTCTGTCTGCATTATCTATTTCTGTGACCTCAGCTGGGCTTTAAGAACACAAGGAGCATCTATGATGAGTGACCAGCGTCTGCTCTAACCAGTGTTACTTACCTTTGTCATTGTTGTGTCATCCTTCCTTGGAGTGAAACCTCCAAAAAACCACAGGCTATAGAAGCCAACAACAGAGGAAACCATCAGATAACTGTAAGGATTAAGTTAAGGGGACTTTGTGAAGGAAGAGACTACCAAGATAAATATAGAAGATTTGATCAAGTGCTCTCAGTCCACTCTGGAGTTAGAGCACTGACCCGCCGCATTCAGCCCTCTCCTTTATGAAAGACTTAAATTATCAGCACAAAACAAATTCTCCAGTTACGACAGCCAGTAAGAGAGACCTTATCGAAAACTTTCTTCTAAAACCATAATCAAAACGCCTGTTTCAGTAAAAAACCTTTGCAAATATACATGGAAGCAACATAATGCTATTAAGGTGCCTCTGCAAGTGCAGGCTTACTCTAAACTATGTAATTTCCACAACTGGAACATATGGGGAAATGGCTAGCCATGAAATTAACTCTTATGTCCCCCAGGAAGAAAAAAATTAAAAAACAGCTTTAACTGCAATACTTCCCCTATGGCGCTGCCCCCTTCTTCACCACAAGATGTTCTCACTCTTCCAGTGTCATGCAACGCAAAAAAGACTGAGGAGACACCATGGGGGGAATTTATCAAAGCAATTGCGACAGTTTTAACCTCTTAGATCATTTTTTATATGTGCAAATCTGTCTTTTAACATGTGCCCCTGTTTTCACCTGAGCTTGCACTACTTTTCCGACTTCACGTGTTTTGCACCCGTTTTCATCTGCACTTGTTCTCGTGCTGTATGAAATTGGGAGCATCATCGAAGAAAACAATCACAACTTAAGAAGTCCCCATGACCACTTCTTCAAGAAGCAACAGTTAAGCTTTTTGCCTGAAGTTACGTCCTCTTTCCTGGAGCCAATTAAACCTCGTTTATCAACAACATTTCACTCGCATCATAAATCTGGTGCAAATATATTCCGTGCAAGTTCAAACACTCGCAATTGCTACGATAAATTCCCCCCCCCCCCCCGAC
>NW_017306405.1:904136-907028 GCF_000935625.1 Nanorana parkeri | reverse complement strand
AGGGCATCACCGCAGTGCCTTGCACTCACAGTGTAATGTAAGTTAAGGACCGCCCGCCTTCAGAGAAGGCCTGAAGAGTACCAATGTAACCGGCTTGAGCATGTATTTCTGCTTCTTGTGCTCCCTGCTTACTGAGATTTCGGTTTCAAACTGATGAGCAATTTGAAACTTACACAAGGCTGTGCTCACACCCCCAAAACAGAAATACCAAGTGTTTTTTCCTAGACTACAGCAGGGAATACTATTGAGGATCCCTAAATTAAAGTAAACCTGTTACTTTACTCAGTATAGGCAATGTTCAGGTTCCACCACTATTGGTATTGGTAAGACAGGAATTTACTACTTTCATGAACAAATTTCTCTATATGCTCCTTTAAACTTCTTAAAGTGACTCTGTCATGAGGAAAGGTTGTGGGCTGCCATTGCTGAAGTCTCCTTTTAAGAATGTTAGTTATCTGACTGGAATGCTGATGTTTTGGCTTTGACCCAGACCAATTATAGAGAATAACTCCAGGCAAAAGAAAACATAATCCTTGCAGGGGGGCTACCCCTGCACTGCAAGGGTTAAGTACTCCTTTTTGTCTAGGGTCTAAAATAACAAAGATATACTCATACAATCTTGGGTTCCGCCTGGGTGCTAGACCGGTGCCTGCAGCCTCTCTTCCCCTCCACTCCTTCTGCCTGAAGTTCTTCTTTAACACTTTTCTGACACTCGTTAACGAAATGCTTCTTCCTGGTCTGTGACTCAAAATGATTGAAGCCACAGTCAGGCACCTAGCATTTTCAAAGATGGCCAGCAGTGCCCATACTTTTTTTCCCCAAATTTCCCAGTTTCATCCAAATTCAGCAGCCATTACAAACCAGATGATGTCCTTCTTCTTTGCTGGATTCTTCCGAACACAGAATAAACCAATACCTCAGGAATTCAGGTGCAAGAAAGTGACTACTTCATCACAGCCTTGCAATAGGTGGTAGTGGCCCAAACTATTCACTTTGCAGTGAGGAGCAATTCACAGAATGAGCATTGGACAAAGCTCATTTGTAGTCATCGACAGATTATGTGTACCTTTTCCTGACCGAGACTGTATGGAATACCGCTGATAAATACAAAATGTTATGTATTTTTCAAATTGCATGGCACTGAAAATATTTGGGTGTATACATTTATTGGCTATTTTCCTACTTAGTACTCGCATACAAAGGATACAAAATTAAAATGATTTCTAACACAGCTCCAGCAAATCCAAAAGTGAACAATGATGCATTTCCGATGCCTGGACCCTAAGGTGAAAAAATAAATAAATCAATTACAATTAGCAAGAATTAAAAAGCTGAACCAAAAATGTTGAAATTATAAATGTATTAAAGCTTTTGTATTAACATATGCTGTGTTTCTGAACAATTGATCTGGATACCTCGGGACTCTGAGTATTTCTATCTGTAAGTAAAACTCGGCCTTGGTTTATTATAATCATGTGAGAGCAACAAGCTTTAAACAACAGGCAGTACGGAGTACCAGGAAAACAAATTAGAATGAGCCTGTAGCTCCCTCCTACTGGCCAAAATAAGAATACAAAGTATTACATACTTAATATTCATTTTTAAAATGTACATTTTTATATCACAATAAATACAAAAGCAGTCAGTATTACTTCTAATATTGAATATACCTGCATACTTACAGAGGTCAAAAAGAACATAGGGTGGTCATATTATTGTTATGCTATTAGATTTATATTGTGCCAACAGTTTTCTCAGGGCTTTACAAAATAAAGGGAAGATAGGACAGTTACAATACAATTTAATACAAGAGGATTACGCTTGTGAGAACTTACAATCTAAAGTAAGTTACATGTGGAGCGAATTTTGGCCGATACTGGAGGTGAGCATTGGAGAAAGTAACAAGGGAGATAGAGAGAAGGAGGTCTTGGGAGGAGTGAAGAGGATGGTTTGTGTGATATTTTGGGATAGTAATGTAGCTCAGGCTCAGGTCAGAACTGTAGTCATATAATGTAATATTGATTAAGTCTTATATAGGTTTGAGTACATTCACATTTGTGATCACGCCCTAACAAAATATTGGATATATAAAAAAAGGTTGGGCTTATTTTCATCACACAAAAATAAAGCAGAACTGCAGGTAAATAGATAAAAAACATTTATTTCAGTAATATAACTTAATGTGTCTTTCATAAGACTAACAAAGGTACCTGAATCTGTCTCAGTGAGTCCCATTTATACTACAGCACAGCAGCAATCATACTGAGAGGAAAGACAGCATTCTGAGCCAATCACACTCTTCAACACTGGACAGTTCTGTACAATGAACATGAATACAGGGAGAGGGGACACAGCGACAACCTCATCAAAGCATGCCGGTGCTCCATTGAGCAAATTCCAGCTGAAGTGGGGCCTTTTAACCACTTCGTGACTGACGACGTACAGTGTACGTCGCCAGCATCGGGGCTGTTTAAACAGACTCCCAGTGACTTTTGCCGCCGGGACTCTGTTTAAACTTGTAGAGCCGACTGTCGGCTTTACAACAGAAGCGATCCTGGCGACTTACCTGTCGCCAGATCGCTTCTGCGTCCCGAAGAAGGGGCCGCCGCCCCCGCCGTGCTTCCCGGGCTCCGTTGCCGATCACGGGCACCGATCTTGGTGTCCGCGGGGAGCTGGGGAGGAGGTCGACGAACTTCCGTTCATCGATCCCCTCCCCGTTCTATGGGACCGGGAGCGATGCAGATTGCATCCCTTCCGGTCCCTGGGCTGTCAGTTCTGGGCTCCTGGAGCCCAGCTATAAGCTATTGAAGTGCGATCTGCACTTCAATAGCTTATTTCCAGTGTAAAGGTGACACTGGGGGTCTTTTGGACCCCCAGCATCACCTTAAAGAG
>NW_017306405.1:846489-904079 GCF_000935625.1 Nanorana parkeri | reverse complement strand
CCACGAAGTGGGAGCCCACCCAATCTCTCCCATGAAAGGTGTACGTAGCAACCAACACGGCTCTGACATGACCCCAGAGTGAGAGGGGTGGGTACATCCCACGCAATGCACAGTTACGAATTGAATTCAAAAGTTTAAGTATATCTTATGTTATTGGTATGACCCGGGATCTTGAATACAGGGTCATTGGGGAATTGGTTGAGTCAAAGGACTCCTTATAAGACAGTATACATGATGTGAGCCGGAGAACGGTTGGTGGTCATGGGTATTCCATGGGGGTGCAAACCGACAGACCCTGTCCTTCGGGGGACAGGTGATATAATACGAGAGTTGCCCATGCTTGCCAACCGCAGCTTAAGGTAGTCCATATATCCATCTGTTACTATGACCCTGAATTGTATTATTGTATTCTTGTCTGTTACCCTGTATTCTGCATGGCTTTGTTCGCCTGCAGGCGCAGTAATGTTTATGATGTACTGATCTGCCAATGATATGTACCCAAATGTATGTTTGACTATATGCTAATAAACGCATCATTTAAAAAAAAAAAATAAGGAGTTGCGCTAATATTGCGCAACATAAAAATTTGCAACTACCACCATTTTATTCTATAGGGTCTTGGCATTCAGAAAATATATAATGTTGGGGGGTTTTAAGTAATTTTCAGGCCTAAAATGTGGAATATAACATGGGTACAAAAAATTAAAAAAAGGCCTCAGTCATGAAGGGGTTAACTGCAGTAACATCTGCAGAGAGTCCTAGGACCTGACAGATCTATACTGCAATGGTTCCTGGATCACAAGGCTGAGTAGAATTGGAAATCATCTTGCAAGTAGAACAGCCCACGCATATGCTGTTCAATTTATGTTTTATGAATGGGTTATGAGTCTAAAGGTGCTTAGATTAGAGTCTTAAGGACCATATGCAGTGTACATCTTTCATTGGTGCAGATGCTAAACCAGACCATCTTTAAGCAGCGCAGAGCAATTGCACTTTTTCCCTGGTTTCTGGGGTTTACCTTTCTCAAGCTGCTCGAAAATTTAATTTCTATAGAATCATATCATTTAAAAAAAACTCTGTTCAGGAAGGGGTTAATATGTGCATAACAAAAAAGTTAGGACATGCTTACATTAAAAAAAAAAAAAATGAAAACAGTACATCTAGTCAGGCCAGACACATTATTATGCTGTAAGAATTGCTTAATGATTCTTGTTTAGCATAAATCAATTCCTACACATGATGAGATCAGAGCACTGGCCTCCATCCAGGTTCTCTGGCTCACAGACATCCACCACAAGCATTGTACAGGTATCATCATCAAAAAATCTAGGACAGGTTCTGAAGGAGAATGTGCCACTCATGCCAAAAAATGTAAAGGCAGACAACAGCTTGTTTCATTAAACTGCTCTTTACACCTGTGCAGGCTTTGACAGTGAGCATTTGTTTTATACAGTACAAAGAAGGGAGACACTCATTCCCCCCCATTCTATTTGCATTTAGCTAAGAAGGTCATTTTGTACTTAAACATTCTAACAAATCTAAAAGTGTATTTGCAGAGGTGAGGGTCCTTGTAGTTTGGTGTGTTTATACAAATCATAGTGTTCCTATGTTCCATGTACCTATAGCCAAAACCTCTTCTCACTTGCTGTTATGTGTCCATAACAGAAAGTGAAGGGAAATCTCCCCCAGACAGCCATAAAAAAGAAAGAAGTTTTAAACCTTCCCCACTCAATCCCAAACTAAACCTCAACTCCCAAGGGGGATTGATGCTGTAGATACAGGTCAGTAAATACATGAATGCTGAAGTAATAGAGGCACCATGTTTTAAAGCAGGAGATGTAAATGACTACCAGCACACTACTTAATGCTTGTAAATATGTATATGTAATCATATGTAATTAACAGGATTCCCTTATCAAGGTACAAGGGTGACTGCAGAAGACTAAAACATAAATATATAGAGCTACAATGATGTGCAATCACAGCCTGCTTTACCAAAGCCATTACAGACTGCATGCATGAGGTAAATTCCGCCCTTCAGCTGTGGTGAAACTGCAAATCCCATCATGCATCTGCTTCTGGAAAGCATGTCTGTGGCTGTCAGTCCTGCCTTATAGGACTTGTAGTTCCACAACAGCTGGAAGGCCAAAAATTGGCTACACCTGAGGTAAAGCATGTATATATCATCAAACCAGCGTTGTGTATCTATTGCCAAAGCACCCATACCTGCCACTATCAAATGCATAGCAGGCATCTCCATGTCAGCTCTTCCTTTCCTGGGGGGCATGAAACCTGGTGACACATTATTATCCAAACAATGGCCATCTCCTACGGTCCTAGGTTCTGAACACAATCCTTCCCCAATGGAAGTACCTGCTATGCATTTTCCAAGTATATTACTACAGGTATGCTTTAAAATATATGTTAGAGACATATCAATCTGCCTGTAGGTAGAGCTCCTATTGTGCTCGCCAATAAAACCAAAAATAATCTATACATCAATAGAACATCACTACTTTACCCCTGTACCTTTGAACCTTTAGGCATTGCTGTCTCGTCCACCAGTAAGCGCAGAATGTTGCAAGACACCAGGATCACCGAAAAAGACTGAAACAATTTGAGACAGAACAGTCATCTCACAGTAAATGTTTTAAATCAACAACAAATTTCCCATGCCAAAAAGGAAGTAGATAACATACCGTTACGACGAGGAGCAGTATCATTACAGCTGGGTAGACCAGGTTCCTCTCCCAGGCAGAGGCATTCTTGCGTCTTTCTTTTAAAAACAAAGCAAAAGTAAAGTAGCAAAGCATGAAAAGAGATCTTAATAAAAGAGTTAATGTAATAATACCATTCAGGAAAAAATATTAAGCTCACAGTTATTGCACAACCCTCCTCCCTTTGCAGTGGGATTCACTGGAAGCTAAAGATCTAACCTGCAGCACTACCTCCTGGTAAAATTTGGTGTTGGAACCACTGTATATAGAGGATCAGAATTCAGCCCACTAAACACAATAAACAACTTCAGTACGGAGATCCCACTCACAATGTGACTATGGGACCGGGCAATCTTTCTATGTAGATACAAGTATTCATTTTCCTAGGTAAACATCAAGTGTCATGGTCTTTTGAGTCAACCTACAAATGTCCATGCTGACTGGCTTTCATCCATTTGTCTCCCATAATTAAGGTATGACTTATTTGTTTACTTATATTCATGTTGAGCAGTAAATTGGGTAGCTATTTCCAGTTTTAATTCCTCCTGAGCATTCACAGCTTTTAGAATGTCTAGGAGCCAAGGGTTTCCTCTCCCTTGTTCCACATAAAGCCGAATAACACTGAGGAAGATTAACAGCTAGCAAAGCTTTATGGCAGCAATATGCAGAACTAGGGAATGGTGGGGTACATGAAGAGATGAGCCCTGACCTATGGTGTGCTTGGATTGTGGATACACATCAACCATTGATCTACGGGTTGCCTGTATTTCTGCTGAAGTTCCCATTTACCCACCTAATTTTGACTTCATGGTCTTGGCATTCATAAGATCATGCTCAATCTTCTTTGTGTTGTTATCTACAAAAGACGTTCCTCCTGTAAAACAGATATGCATACATTAATACACAACACTAGAACAAAACTCTTATGTCACATGTACTTACTACATTCATTGGCTCATTCTTTTCACGCATTCCCAAACTGCTAAATGCTGAGATGTCATAGGCTCAGAATATTCTTTATCACAATATTTACACTCTACGGTACAATTTGTTTTTTTCACCAGATTGGCCACCTTGGTTTTTTTCTAGTTCACTATATGCACAAAGAAGGGTGGGGGTCTAGCCAATCAGTTAACATCGTGGCTGCTTTAAGATTCAACCTAAACATTATATAAAGTATTTCACTGTGTTGAGAGTGGTTGGTTCTCACATACATCTGCCAGAGAAAGGTCTTGGACATGAGCTTAACAATACCCTACAGCTTAACATATCTGGGCTGCCTGACCAAGGCCATTCTCTGGAGTTGGTCCAACAGCTTAAACTGGGGTATTTTTGGCAAACATGTGTCAGTGCAGCACATTGCACCTGCAATCAAAGTGGTTCCCATAGATGCCATGCTGTCTTGTCAGTTAGTTTTCTAACAAAACTATACCCTGGTGATAATGCACACGTTTTGCATTATTTTTTGCAGAGCCATACATTTCTCTGTTGGTAACCAATTGTTGTTTGCATTTTCTCATATTGATATCTGAATCAGAGAGTCCTTCACCCTCTGCAGTTCTCACGCCGAGAGATTACTCAGCTATAAATCATCTGACAAAGAAGCGCTCACCAGAAGCTCTATGATAAGTCTGCTGAATCGAAATATGGGTGCACTGGATAATTGAAATAAAGGATTAAAGAATTTTCTGACTACCACTAAATGGTTTCCTGGGTGGCATATACAATTCACCAATTGAATTACTTGTTGCTTGGTGTTGCTCCCTAAAACCTGCAAGAAATCTTAAAGCCAGTGGTTCCGTAAATCTTAAGACCCCTGTGCCCAATTCTTGTATACAAACACGTATTATTAACTGGGTGAAGTGATGTATGAAGATAAGAATCCAATCTCTCCTCTGAGGCCTATATAGAGGGACGTTTTTGGGCCACACTAGGATGGGTTTGAAAGGAAATTACTTGAGTAGCCTTAAAGGAGGTAAGACCATAGGTTCAATTCACAAAACAAGGATAAGGATCTTTATTTTCAGCCATATTACCGGACTCAACTGAGAAGAAAAAAAAAAAACTTAACCTGGTATCCTTATCCTGGTGTGTCAGTTTTGTGAATTGAGTCGTATGTCCCAGAAGAATGCATTAATGGAAGTGTGAGTTTATGTCTGACTATTGGTGCAGGCCTTCCAGTGCAGCTAAGACAATGATAAAGCAGTGTAGGTTGGTGCCAACCTAGGGCAGAGTTTTAGTATAGGATTGGGTAGCACTGTGATATTGCAAAGGCTGTAATGGTGGAACATGCATGACTAAAGTTAAAAAAACAATTAACTGGTGTCTTGTCATCGGTTTATACTGTATTTCAACATTTTGTTTTCAAAAAGGGAGTCAAATCTCATTAGTGTCCAAATTGGCACAAGTGTACCAGAGCTGTTCTCAGTCTCAAAGAAGTGCCTACTGCTCTGTGTCATAATAGTCTAGCCAACAGATCAAGATGGTAGACAAGACTTGTATGGACTAGTTCTATAAAGTGATGGATTCTCTGCTCAAACCACAAAGCAGCTCATTTAAGGTCAATTTAACTGTATTATTCTGTTATTCTTCCAGTCCCAACACTGGGTTTTAGTACCTCAAAGGAAATTGTAAGAGTATCTATTTGCATTCCCTGCAGGTGATTGGCATCTCTATACCAATTAGTTTGAAATTACACTGTTACTAGCATGCAATAAAAACAGCACCTTTCATCTTTGTTAAGTTTGCAAAGATACCGTCTAACCCAATAACTTTGATCAAATACGGATTTTTGATCCTGCCCCACCCGTCTCTGTGGATTTTGGAAAACTAATAGCTGTGGGCATTTTTTTTACATTTAATATAAAAAGCCATGCTTTATTCTTTTCAGTGAAAACCTGATGCTGTATGTGAAATTTAAGATGCTGGAAGGCTCCCCTTTCCAATCTTATTTTTTTGGGGGGAGTTTTTATTGACAAATCAAAATGCTTGATTGTGCTAGTGACCTGAAAGCCAACTTTTGGATGCAGGGCAAGATGGCACATAATTATACATTTTGCTACACAACCCTTCTGAAACTTCCTATGTATAATTTGAGTGTAATTAGATATTAAGGAATGTGGCGGGGTTAATCAAAAGGCAAAGTGTCAGGGATTTGTTTGTGTACGAGATAAGCGCTAACATTCCTGATGTTTCACAGCCCTGAGTTGGAATCATTTTCAGAACAAGTTAAAAGAAGGATTCGAGCTTACACCCCATTTGCAAGCAATAATAAAAAGGCTTAGGCCACCACATTTTAATATAGTTAAATGTAAAAGTTTGGGTTCTGGCCAAATTTTTACACTTTTCTAAGGGAAAGAAGTTAGCACAAGCACTGCAAGAATATATTGCTCATAACATTTAATGTACAACTCTTATTTAGCTACTGATTTTAACAGACTGCAAACCAACAACATAGAATGAGCCATGTGCAATGTCCTAAAATGTCAGGACTTAACTGTCTACAGCAAATATTTGTGATTTCCACAAGTGTTAACAGTTTTTCTGTCCTTCTCAAACCCTATAAACCTCAAGATTAAAACAAAGATTTCATGTTGGGGAACCAGAAAGGCATTTTAAAACCTTCATCTTTTGTTTCTTGAAGCCGTTCTTGGTTGACTGGGAGTAGTTTTTAGAATCCTTATATTGTTGAGGTGTCCATCCTATTTTAATCTTTAGTTTGTTTTATGACTACTGGGAATTAACCTCCAGGATTGTTGATAATTGTCACAATTCATGTGGCTGCTAATGTACCAGGTAGCAACACAAGAAAGTCTGGTGGTGATAGGCAACTAGCCATCTAACCAACCATAGTACTGAACCGAGAGAGAACTGCATGGGTCGACAAGCAAGAGGTCGAGGCAGGCTACAGAGAAAATCAGGATCCAAAATACATTCCAAGCTCAAATTTCAGAAAGCAGTTCAAATGCAGTGACGTAATGCAGAGTATAGCCTAAGTGATCCTCTTGATTAGGCATAGGCTTGGCATTCTAACCTCATAATAATGGCAGATTAGCTCAGTTGTGAGACATTCCGTTACACTTTAGTGGTCTTGCTGCAATACAGCAGAGTGTCCAGTAGTTACTGATGAGGAGCAGGATCCAATAATTCTGGAATTCACATACTGCAAAGATGAGGAGAGAACATTAGTCATCTCATCTCTGTGAGCCAGATGAAGCAATGAATAGATCATTACAATACTTAGCAGAATCAATTGCTACCCAATTTGCATTGTCTATACTGGCATGGTCCATCCCATAAAACACCAATTGTCTACAAGTACATCCTGCCTTGTGAAAGGACAGACAGATAAAACAATTTTTACCAAATGTACTATCCCCGATTTATTGAAGGAGCAAAAAAAGTTTGTTGCTGGGCCCTATTGTCATCCACTAGGCCATAAGATTCTGCCTTGTAAATATTCTGGCTCTAAGGTATGGTTTCCCTTTGATAATTCTCGCATGCAGATAATATTTAGACAAGCCAAAACAGCCATTAGCCCTACTCCTGGGATTTATAACAAATATAATAGAGGCTGTCACATTGCGTTTTAAGATTGGTGGGAGCCGTCTCCCTCAATCGACTACTAAATACAAAAATCCCATTTTCTTTCTCATCTATTTAGGGAACCCATGAATTCAGATACAGTCAGGGCATCCAAAGGCAGGCAAACTGAGGGGTGGGCAACACAGCAAAAAAACTACTACTATTGCCCTCATTAAGCGGACTTTAGGTAGCCTGTAGAGGAATCCACAAATAGAGAAACAACCACCATCCTCCTAGGACACTAGCAAAAAACTTAGACATGCTGGGTAGAGAAGGGGTTTTACTGAGGACTGGTTTACAATTTTTCTGTTTGCCAGGGTCCAATCCTCCTGTAGGCGGCAGTCTAATCCAACTGTATCTGAATTCCTGTGCCCTCAACGGATGAGATAAAAAGACTTTCAAGCCTAATCATGAAGTGGTAATATCCATTGCAACCGAAATGTTGCAAGTACTGCTAAAACTGTATCCCCCTCTTTGGACATGTCAGGTCTAGTCACACCTTCTTGAGTCCAACCATGGATCCCAGTGGGATGAATAAACCACAGAATATCTCTCCCTGGAATTCCAGTAGTGAAATCTTCCCAAATGAGGTGCTGGCTCAGTTCCAGAAACAGCTATTACCAAGCAAGGAAGAACCACCTTCCTATAATGTATTAAAAATGGAGAATTCAGTTGCAAGAGCCAGGTCTGTCCATAATAGCCAGAGCAGAAGGGCAGGGCTGGAAACTCAATAAGAAAAGGAACGGAAATATTTCTTGTCCAAATCCTTGCAGTATATGCATCAAAAGTGATCATTTCCCCTGTAAAGCAGAGTCTGCCACTGACATCAACTATGCCTCAGTTGTTCCAACAATAAGATCTCCCTGACATAATTCGAGACTTCTGTCTGTTCCTATCCATCTGAAAGTTTTGAGTGTTCTGACCCTCCCTCCCTCTTGTCCCAGCAGTCCAACAGGAAGCGTGGGAGACCCTTATATTGAGCACAACAGGTGTGCAGACCCAGAAACTCAAGCAAATCCCTGACAGGTACATGAACCTGTGTAGTTGTGTAACTCTCCCAACTTCTACCAAAATTTGAAATATCAGTTTTGCATGAACTGACTATTTACCAAAGCTACATGTACTCCTTCATATACTTAATATAGGATACCACATAATTATGATTTACTTATTATGTAGGAGAAACAAAATTTCAGGAAAGTGAAGGAAACTTCAGCAGCTCGTGTATCTTTTTCCATTAGCATGCAAGTGCCAGAGTGATAGCAGCATGTTCCTTTGATTAATACGTCTGCTGATAAAGGAACTGGCAAGCTTTCCTGAGCACCAAGTAAGAGACAGACACTAATCCTTCAGTGGATTCAGAACAAAGTGCTAATATGCAAGCTTAGAGACCTTATAGCTTTGTAGTGAGAAAATTGGATTAAGGATGATTACTCCACCTATACCTTCCTGAGAAGCTAATTTCTCATACATATAAAATGATATTCAGGAAGTCTAGACATTCCACTGGGAACTCACATCACCCTACGGTTAGAAACCAAAGTATACCATTATTATTTTTTTTAACAAAGGCCATATTGAATTTTCAACCGACGCAAATGGTGTCTCTCCCAACTTCAACAACTGGGTATACCAGGCCACTCAAAACTTCATAATGACATGTACAACTGAGCAAAGTGCAAGTAACCCATAACAAATCATCTTTCATCAGACTTCAGTGAACTAAAGTCTGACTTGTTGCTGTAATTTGCAAATCATCAATATCCATTCTATTGTTTTAACTAAAAATTAAAGCAAGCATGGCACAGCCTGGTCAGTCATGGGTCAGGGATTGGCAAGGGCACGCACCCCTGAAACATTCTTACTCCTGTGTGCACCTGATGAAGAGTAAGTTCCCTATATATTACTATGCAGAACCTACTAGGTGTCAATTGGTAAACCATTTGTGTGTGCCCCCTAGATTCTTCACAGAGATAAATAATTCACCATATCTGGTGATAATGGTAGTTCAAATGAAAAGCTAAATTTGGCCTGCCACTGCCAAGCCAGGGGCAGGAGATATACCTTTCATAATCCCACACAAGCACATGGAATGCAAGAATACGCTGACTCAAATCAACCGAAGTCTATTTTGGGTAGATTCCCCCTTAAATTGATTTTAAACCTACCTTCAATAAAACTGACAAAGTCTTACTTTTTTTAGGAAAATAACTGGAGGTAGTGTAATAATTACACTTGAAATTACACATTTTATTGAGGAATACTAGTAACATGATGCTGGCAAGCATGAATGAGCCATGGTTTACCTTGATACAGTAGAAGAGCAGGAGTTATATCTAGCAAGTGGCTGGAAAGAACACCTGATGTAATCATGATATAGATTAGAGAAATTTTAAAATTAATTGTAAGATTCATATTAATAAAAAAAAAGCTTTACCATAATTTGTAAATAACTTTGCAACACTTTGTACCAGAAACATGATTTTTTTAGTGTTCATTTAAAAAAAAAGTATAGAATAAAAAAACTATAGAATAAAATTAATATGTTTTTTATTTTTTATCTGCAGTAACAATTGTTTTCACCATCACTGAGCATAGTAGAAAAAAAGTGTTTTAAGTTACTTTTTCTGTCTATGGATTTCATAAAAATAAAATAATTTCTGCAAGACAATATCACCAAAGGAAATCCCTGTTTTATGTAAAAAAACATATTAGGGATGCACCGATATATCGGCCGAAAATGGCACTTTTGGCATAATGCCGAAACAGCCATGTTTCGGCCGATACATCGGCGCATCCCTGGTTTCTTTTCTCCCCGCTGGGCGCTGCTCTGTGTTCCAGCAGGAGAAAAGAAAGTGACAGCCGGCCGAGCGCTGCAGGACGAGAGCGCTGTGAGCGGCCGGCGTCTCTCCTCCCACACCGCTCAGCCGCCTATCACAGTCCGGCAGAGCGGTGTGTGGGCAGAGACAGCCAGCATTGTCACAGGAGGCTGAGCTCTCCTCCCACAGCGCTCAGCCGCCTATCACAGTCCAGCAGAGCGGTGTGTATTAAGCCTTTTCATTACAGAGAGATTATTTCCCACTATTTAAAATAGCGACACAATTGTTTTAAAGTAGATCTAACCCCTAACTGGATGACATTTTGTTTGCTAAACCACTATGTATCAAACAACTGCCATGCTTTTTATTCTCCCGCAAAATAATTTTTCACCTTTTTTTCCTCCTTTATGTTTCTCAAGGCTGCTGATATTCCCCAGCCACTTCCTGTCTACATGCACCCGATCCAGCGTCAGCTGCACATTATTGCTCTGGCCTGGCTTCCCTATAAGGAGAAAGTTGGACATTGCCTGCACATGTTAACACTGCTGTTGGTGATCTCTATTGGGGGCACATTTGACGGGGTGACAATGCCAGAGCACAACCTGAAGACAGCTGTCACCCCATAACCGAAAGGACTTGAACAAGGAACCCTAATGACAGGATCACTTGGTATTCTTCTAATGAAAAAAAAAAAAAAGGACTTAAAATAACTTTCCAAATGACATTACAGCTTACATAAGCTTTTAGTGTTTGGTTTAGATCTGCTTTAATGAGCAAAGCATTGCAGCAGAAAAATAAATAAATCTTGGTGTAATTTAAAGATATGAATAAGTCTACAAAAAAGGGGAAGTCCAAAAATGAATATGTTGTTAACGAGCCAATGAATATGTAGTTAACGAACATATAAAGCCTTACACCATTCAGCTAATTAATGAGAAGCTAAAACATCAATTACATCAGTAGAGAGGCAGATTTAATACTCGGTCAATAGTGTTCCACTCAGCAAAAACTGGATTCCGCAATGAAGAATGCAGGACTGCATCAATGGACAATCTGATACAAAGTTAATGGCTGAAAATCCATCTTCGTCGTTCTATGCCACTCACGCAGCAAGGCTTGGAAAGTGGATAATCATTTCAATGAACCGCTTGGTTTCTTCCACTTTCTACTTCAATTCACCTGTTTCACAGTGATGAAAGCTCTTCCGTACAGAACACCATTAGTTCCCTTGACTTTAACCTTCTGAATTAAATGTTTTTAGCTGGTGAAAGGACAAGTTACCTAGATTATATCACAAGAACAGGACTTGTCATCACACTCTTGTTTTTGTTTCCTGAGGTTATCCAGATTGAACACTCTCCAGCTAGAAATACCTGGCATGGCAGGGAGGTTACCACTAAGATTGTGACACTCATGATCTCAACCCAATGTAGTAACCTATAAATGTGTGATAACATCATTCAAATTCAATTGCACCCCAGTGCATATCTACAGATACATATGGTCTTTGAAGAAGGAAAAAAAGAAGAAGTGCCAGAACTATTTTCTCAAGGATTGAGGTGTGTTTACAGCAGATTCAAAATGAATGGGTGCCAAACACAATACGCCTTTACGTAGGAATTGCATTAATGGTGTGAATGGGCACCGAGCCTAGACACCTCTGTATCTGTGTGCATTTACCTCTGGTGCATTTTAAAGTATGGCTAGAGTAAGGGAGGGTTATAACCACTCAGCTTTTTTTGCCATCTGTGTCCCATTGGAATTATTTTCCTTCACTTCCTGTCTAATAGCTACAACAAGTGAGAAGAAATCCCTCCAAAGAGAGAGCAATCCCTGCTGGTCAACAGGGTCACTGGAACTAGTGTCCCAATTGGCAGATTTTTCTATTTCTGTTTAGATGGCAACCCAAAATTTGGAATTTTCTTTCACAGATAATGGTCATCAGGACAAATACAGAGGGTGGATCTCCCTAATAGGGACACAGATAGCAATGAAAACCTGACAGGTGTTCTAATCCCTCCCAACTCCATCCAAAACTAAAAAGTTAGTTACACTTTAAAATTTTAAAACACATTTTAACATATGTTGCAATGCACTTCAATTGCATATAAGGAGGTGCAGTTATAAAGAGTAAGGAGCATTTTTAATGCATGTAACAATCCGCGACAGTATTAAAGACATGCAAAACCACAAAAGGTGCATTTCCAACCTTATACGTGCATCCCAGGTATGCTGGGATTTACACCAAAACTTAAAGTACTGAAAGGAAAAGAACAGCTTTGTATAAAAATCAAGGAATCGGGATCTTCAGCCATCAATTATAATAATTTTATGATCCTACATAAGGACACAAGCATCGGATTGAAGGAGGTTGCCAATAGCAGAATTGTGTGCGGTCCCCTGTGTTGACACAATCCTTTCCTTGCATCAAGATTATTTCCTCCACATAGACATTACTTGCCGCTTTCTAAACCTAGTACGTACAAGTGGAATGCTTAAAGCTGAATACATTTCAATCCAAAAAGTCCAGCACCTAAACAGATTGTTTCACCTTCAGAGATTTCTAAGCCAGTGGATTTCTGTTGGAGTAACCAGTGTTCATTAAGTAGAGTTGTTGCCAATAGCCACCAATTACAATTTGTGTGGGGTCAGGTCCCCTAAGATTGTTGCCTGATCCAACCATAAGTAGATGCACCAGATAAGCTTTCACTTTTATCTGTCAACACCGGTAGACTGCTATCACATAATGTATCAAACATCTTTTGCCGATAACCAGTTTGCCTCCTTCATTCTGCAATGGAAACTTGAGCGCAGAGATTCCAGTATCTGTTATGGTCAATAAAATCAGTTTTGTCTTCACACGTCTATAAATGAGACCCAATATAGTCTAATTAGTTGGAGAGTCCTGTCATTGCTCATACCATGTTGGAAGATTCTCCCATGTTCCTGCACTCCGGGGTGTGAGATGCAGGGCTTTACTTTTCTTTATCATTTACCAATTCCGATAGTAAACATTTAAAACGTGTTTTCTCCATACAAAACCTTCATAAACTTGGAAAAAAGAACCACACAAATATGGTATATAAATAAACAAGACTTTTATTTATAAGTGACCCCAGATTAATGGAAGCCTATTGTGTGTCTTTCAACAGTTGTCAGTTCTCATACTCTGAACTTTCAACTGCACAGAATAGGAACAAACTATGTGAAATATGTCAAACAGAGGCCAGAAACACTAGCAACATACCGGACAACAAGAGAGCTTACAAGATGGTGAACATGTGTTCCAGGTCGCCGGTTTTGTCTTCATTAAAATGTCACAATTGTTCAAACACACAGAAGCAAGTAGAGCTGGTGTAGTGTAGGAAGACCTCAGCGGTGAAGAGTTACTACAGCACTGGATTTCAGGGGACTATTGTATGTTAGGTGTATTTGTAGCCTTAAAAGAAAATCATATGCTATAAAGGAAACACGTATGTGGAAAAAAGTATTTTTTTTAAATTATTATTATAAAAACTTTAGAACCCATTTACATTTATTGTGTAATAACACGCTTGTGGCGCATGTGTTGCATTAAGGCAGCCCATTATTTATAAATGGGCTGCCAATGCACAGCAATGGCTCAGAATCCTACATGTTCCCTTCCTGTTCAGGCCATTTTTCAGTATTCAACGCTGCAGTACTTTGACTGACATTTATTCCGTCATGCAATGCTGTACTGAAATTAATGTTATATTATTTTTTAGTGACAGATAGAGCGGGTGCGGACGTTTTAAAAGTGCACAGCAAGTGCGTTGTGGTGTGCTGCAGTGCGGGTTCAGTGCCATTCAAAATGAATAGCACAGTTATGCAGCAACAGATCACATGTTTAACATAATGCATACTGTAAATGTGAATGGGCCCTTAGGGTATTTTGGAAGGCAAATACCAATTAAGCCCCGTTACCGCATAAATTAAGCCAGGCAGTCTTATCGACAAACACTTTCCTTTCTATGTACCCTGTTTCCCCGAAAATAAGACCTACCCCGAAAATAAGACCTAGTACAATTTTTGGGAATTGCTCAAATATAAAACCTACCCTGAAAATAAGACCTAGTTGTGACCATTCCCAGGGCCGGTGGTGGCATAAGGGCGAACTTGAAGAGCCGCGGGAGAGGCAGGAGAGAATCAGCGGTGCCAACAAAGCCAGCACTTGAGGAAGCGAGGCGGCACCGGAGGGAGCAGAGCCGCATAAGCAGATGCCACCTCTATAGCGCCGACTCATGTCACAGGCGGAGTGATACCAAATGCACTCCGCCTGTGAGGAATCGATAGTGAAAGTGCGCTTCGCTCATTCTGGCCAGCGATTGGTTAGCTAATTGCTCTTGGAAAGGTACAGAACCACTGATTACCCTCATCACCATATTTTTGTAGATGAATAAGTGTGGATTGTTGTACATTAAAAAATAAAAATAAGACCTATCCGAAAATAAGACCTAGTGTGTTTTTTTGAGCCCCAAAAAATATAAGACAGTGTCTTATTATCGGGGAAACACGGTAGCTCTGATAAAGCGTTTAGATTGTAAAAGAGGTTAATGTCTCAGTGATGTTCTGAGGTGTTGTGTGAAAGCTACGGCTGTCGCACCTAATTTTGCCACAGTGCAGTGTCACGGTCTAGGGACCAGGGCACATGAGCTCCTGTGTTTGCGGAGTTGGTAGGAGTCACAAAGAGGCGGGATATCGGGGATGTAGGTCACAGGGAGAGAGGAACGAATGATCTGTGCGTTCTGAGGACGCACTAGAGGCGCAGAATCTAAGAAGGGCCAGGTATTCGACAGAGCCTCTAGTGGTGAGGATGATTGGCTGCTGGACACCTTCCAGGTTGCGGCCCTCTAGCGCACCCACACAGACGCAAGGGACTAGTTCATGCAGCGGGGAACTGGATACAAACAGGTAGGGAAGAAACTTGTAACCAAGAGGAGGAAGACAGGAAGAGGGAGAGAGAGAGAAAGTCTCAAGCAAAAGTGCAAACGCACAGCAGAACAGCAGAGTATACTGAAGAGAATAGATAAGCAAGGACACTAGGGAAGGGTAAGCGGCTTAGAGGCACACCTAGGAGCAGGAAGGTGCAACGTACAAAAGTAAACGAGATGTGCGTTGCACATGCATACAAAGAAGCAGGATAACAGAGAGAAAAGTACACAAAGAAGCACAAAAGGGATGTATGCACACAGGGGGTGTGCAGACAAGGATGAATCCAACACAGCCACCAGGTTAGAGAGGAGCACAGAAATAAAGGGGTGACAGCAAAGCAAAGGAAGATACACTGGAAGGTAAGTGACGGAGTAGAAGTACAACAAGCAGTAAATAGGAGGCAGCAAACAGACAGACTGTAGAGGGAAAACACAGTAGAAGTAAGGCAAAGAAGGCAGTATGGAGAGGCGCACAGGTGAAGGCAATTAAGGAGCAAAAGCAGGGGATAACGCCAAAAAGGGATACTAACTGGTACAGGGAAGCCAAAGGCGCAGGGATCCAATAGCAAGCGCATTAGCAAGCGCAGGGAATAAGATCCCAGGGTTAGTCAGAGACAGAAGGGGTACGGAACAAGGCATAAGACTTGTTGCTCGCACCAAGAGCAACAAGTGAGGAACTCCTAAATAGGTGAGAAGGAGAGCAGATTGGCTGCAGCCTTGTGAGACACCATAGGCTGACAGCCCAGAAACAGGGAGCATATAGAAAATCCGGCACGGATTTCCGAATATTGTGACATGCAGCCCCGGAGTAGGCAACCTTGGCACGGCAGCTGTGGTGGTATTCATTCCTGAATTAATATTGAATTCACGAATAATATTTTTTTAAAGGAAAAGGTCCTCTTTAAATATGACAACTCCAATATACATGAAGTACCCCTTCCACTCCCCCTATGCTTTTCCTTGAGACATTACATTTAGAGCCGCAGCTAACGATTATTTTTAAAATCGATTAGTTAGCCGATTATTAAGTTCGATTAATCGGATAAACAATAAAATAAATTTTTAAAAATGGCTCCAGTGATGGACTACTAGTTTGTATTGAGATTGCACTCCATCACAGGAGCAAGCTTGGAGCGGTAGAAGTAAAAAAGAAAAGAAAAAAAAAATAGGTGGTGTGCAATATAGTGAAAAGAAAATGCAAAGTGTAAAATTATACAGCAATGAATGCAGAATGGCACCGACTATAGAGGACTACAAATCCCAGCAATAGTACATTATAGCTGGTGGTATTCTGCATTGCGCTGTATAATGTACTGTTGCTAGGTTTTGTAGTCTTCTATAGCTCATGGTATTCGGCATTGCACCACTGTATAATGTACTATTGCTGGGATTTGTTGTACTCTATAGCTTGTGGTATTCCGCATTGCGCTGTATAATGTATTATTGCTGGGATTTGTAGTCCTCTATACAGCTCAGTGCAGAATATCACCAGCTATATAGGAGTACAACAAATCCCAGCAATACATTATACATACAGTGTAAAATGTATTGCTGGGATTTGTATTCCCATGTAGAATATACAGCACAATGTACCATCACCTATAGAGGAATACAAATCCCAGAAATACATTATAGAGCACCATGTGTGGGAAAGTGCAGGCTTACCTGAGCAGTCTTCCAGCAACTTGCTTCTGAGATCGGGTCTGTCCATCGGCGGCTGTCATCCGCCCACGCCTGCTCCTCCTTACTACATCTCCCCGCGTCCCTGTGCCGATCGTGGATGTGGGCGGGCGGTGAGTGTGAGGCGGGGAGGAGGTGCGGCGTGAAGAGCGTGGATGCTGGCGGGCGGGTCTGGCAGCGGCGAGCGTGAGGTGGGGAGGAGGTGCGGCGCGCAGCGTGTGTGGAGCCGTGAACAGGGCCAACTGATCAGAAGCCGATTAATCGATTATTGAAAAAGTTGACAACTTTTTCAATAATCGATTATGTCGATTAGTTGTTGCAGCCCTAATTACATTTATTAATATTGCACATTTATGACAAATTTGACTATACAAGGGTGTGCAATGAGATAATCACTTTTATAATTCATAGGATCTATCTTACCTTACTATGCTTCAACATATATCCAAACCCAAAAACATTTAATATATTTCAGCATACCAGTCCTCAGATGTGGTGGATGCATTAATGTTCATTTTTCAGGCTAAAAACATTTGTTGTTGTCACTTCCTGTGAGCTCAACTGAAAACACAAACAATGTCATCTTCCTTCTATGAGCTACTAATCCTATAACAACCATAGTGCCCTCCATAGACACAGTGGAGGGAGTGTAGCCACCCAGGAATAGGAAGTGTGTTATTAGCAGGATTACCAGGGGAAAATAAAGGGGAAAAAATGAAAACTAATGCATCCACCATATCAAAGGATTGATAAGCTGCAGTTTAGATACACCTTGTCGTTAAAGTGTTCATTGTGCACACAGCTCTGTAACTATGCAAATGTTCTACTTTTTGTGTAATAACCATAGACAGTAGCATAGACACTAGCAACACATCTACTAGAAAAAACGAAAATAAAGGATAATTCCAGCAGCCTGTGAAAGTTGAAATATTTAAAAAGGAGAACTATGAGGTGAGTGATTTACACTCATCCTGATAGTTCGAGCCGACGTGTGACTATGAAACTGTCACACGTTTCTAGTATATGTCCTCCCATGACCATTAAGAGAACTATGGGATAAACACACTTAGCCCATAGTTCTCCTTTAAGTTATATTAGAAACATGATTTACAAACTTTAATATTTTAAAGCCCTGACTTTCAATCTCTCATTTAGAAAAGTAAAGAGAAAGGTTGAGTTGCACTTAAATGGCAGTAGAAGAATACAATAAACAGGTAATTCTGAAGAATTAGAAGTGAAATACCATTCAACTTTCGCTGTAGAGCCTCTTCTTGTAAACTTATGATATACATCTGCTCATCAAGATCTTCAAGGATCTAAAATAAATAATTGGAAACACATAAAAACAATGTAAATGCAATACAACACAAGTTCCTGAATTTAAACTTCAGAACTTGCAAAGCATATTGGACTTTGTACACAGGCACATTTACATTCAGATCTTTGTAGATGAACACTATTGTACAGCAACATTTGTTCCTGTCCTTATAGGCTACAAGGCCCAGCCAAATCATTCATAGCACAGTCTGGTGACAGAGATGTTTTTCCCCAAGAAGCTTGGCAAAGCGTTAACAGTAAGAGACAGATAGACAGAGACACCTAATAAGAGTCAGTTTTATCATCGAACACAAAAACACTTCTTGAACCACGTGAGTACCCGCCTGTATATACTCCTTTATTACCAGGCCATTTTTCAGTTCTCAGTGCTGTGATAGTTTGACTGACAATTACTTGGTGATGCAACACTGCACCCAAATTAATTTTTCATAATTTTTTCTTTAGACAGACAGAGCTTTATTATGGTGCTAATTATTCATTTTTTTATTATTAGTATTATTTACGATATAAAGAAAAGAAAAGACCAAACATTTGGTATTGCTTACATTTCTTTTCAATTATTTACCTGAGGTTATTGTTTGTAAACACTAGCAGCAGTTACACTTGGCGATGGCTGTGATTGGTACACAGTGATCACAAGGTACAGAACCACTCTGATTGGTTCTGTAAATTGTGACTATTATCTGTGCAATGATCGTTTAATGACAACCGAAGGCGGCTGATTGTCAGCCATTAACAGGCACACTGGATGCCCAATTGTGTTTTCTGCAGTGCTCCAATATGTGTTTTCTGCGTTTAGAAATGGCGTTGCAGAAAATATGGTCCACAACTCCACCAACTTTTTTTTTTTTAACTATATGGCAAAATAGAGGTGGCTAAATAATTAACCATTATTTACCAAATACTTGCAGTCAAACAAAGGCTTGTTTAGCAAACAGTCCTTGAAAACTGTATAATGCTGAATATGTAGCACAGATCCAAGCAAGTCAGTTTATCTTAAAACATAAAAGAAACACTTAATAGGGAACATGGAAAAAGGGGGCTTTCTCCTCAGTCACAAACAGCAGCAGGTAAAAAAATCTGCCTGGAGATTTAGAGAGAAAAAAAAAGGGGACATTTCTTTGCCCTGTCAACAAAGAAATGTGTGAGGAACAATAAAAGGAAAGTTGCAGACAAAGGTCACAGGTTCATGGGACTGAGGACTTGGGACAGAGGCGCAGAAACAGAAGGGGAATATGGAGAGCACACAAGGAATGTCAGAGGAATTCCAAGCCCATCCAACAGAACAAGAAAAGCCTCAGAGTGAGGAGTGAATGGCTAAGAACGGTGTGCTCCTACTTGACTTAGAGTGTTGAAAAAGTACCAGCAAGAATTTTTAGGGCAGTTTGTAGGGGGAAGAAAAATCTTCCTATTGTCATTTAATTGAGGCTGTCACTCTCTGTGTTTTAGCCTGTGTGTCAGTAATTAACTGGGAAATTAATTATTTATGAATAGTTTAAGAGAAACCCTAAATTTCAGAGAGCATCTATTTACATCTACAAAACTATAATCACATTCCGCCTACACTGTGGCATAAGGAGAAATATTCTAGAGCAATGGTCATTGTAAAGTCTGGCTGAGCAAAGCAACTATCAAAGAAAGACCTTGAGCTTTGGACCTTTAGACTATGTTAACTATGTGCTCCGACTGGCATTTGCCCGCATGGCATCAACACCAATCACGGCAAGAGCACATAAAAAGCAATTGTTTTCTATGTGACCTGTTCATAACGCAGGTGTTATATGAGGTGCAGTAAACGCAGACATGCTGCATTTATCTGCAGCGCACTAGATGGCACTGGAGGTCTCCGCACGGGAGGTCACACCACACTGTTGTGCAGAGACCTGAATGAAGAGGAAAATATAAAGTAAAAAAAAAAAAACATGAACAGTGTGATGCACTTACGGATCGCGCCGCCCGCTCATCTCCCAAGAAAACTGACAGCAGCACGCGCACTGATTCTCCATTGTTCTTTATAGATTATAAATCATAAAAGGTGGGGGGAAAAAAAAAGTCATTTTCAGTTTCGGTCTGACAAATTCTGCTGCGGGAGGTGCATTGGCGTGCCATTCATTTTAATGGTGCCCCTAACGCGCCTCCCACCCACAGTGTGATCGCTCGCACTGGAAGGTACGGTACCTCAATGCTGTGTGTTCTAGTGCAGTGTGATTGCAAAAAATTGCACATGCAGTTTTATTTTGAAGTAAACTGTGTGTTTGTAGCACTGCAATTGTATATTTTATTTTAAATTAGGGTGGCATTTATTTAATTTCTTTATCTTATCAAAAAAATAATTGGCCAACTAATCGATTATGAAAATAATCATTAGTTGCAGCCCTACATCACTGAGCCAACCAGTCAATGCAGGAAATAGATGCTGACCCTGAATGATGCCTAAACAAACTGGTGTTTCTCTATGGGGAGAAAGAAATATGAAGGCAATATTAATGGGAGTGCTGCGATCTCTATAAGAGACCTGTATGTGTTATACTCACACATTACTTTGTCAGCATGCACTTTACATGAAAAATATACCTGATGCGTGGCCCACTTTAATGGCGAAAAACAAACACTTACTGTCGGTTTGACCAAAAGCTGACCCATTACTGCAAACATTCTGGAAAGTCCAACTGGTGTACACACTAAAAAGAGAGAGACAAATTTATTGGGCTCAACTGAAGTCGTAAGTAGCATGGAACATTAGCTAATATTGATATATGATTTATCAATACATTTTTCAACTTACCACAAACTAAATGATTACTACAAGCCTTTATATTACTTTTAGTATACTACCTTGGCTTTTTTTTAATAGTCTTTTCAGTGTTTAAATAAAAGTAATTCACCGGCACACACTTGAAGGGTTTTTAAAGTATTGATATATGTTTATTCGATACCCAATGTCACATACTGTCATACGGTGCTAACGTTTCGGGTGCGCACAGGGGTCCTTCATCAGAGCTTCACTGTCGCTCTGATGAAGGACCCCTGTGCGGACCAGAAATGTTAGCACCGTATGACAGTATGTGACATTGGGTATCGAATAAACATATATCAATACTTTTAAAACCCTTCAAGTGTGTGCAGGTGAATTACTTTTATTTACTATTAGTGTTTTGCACTGCGCCATCCGTGTGGTCACCTGGGCACCACATATACCTTGTGGTTTTGAGACCGTGGCAGTGCGAATGGCATTTGGACTTTGTTTTCAGTGTTTAGACATATAAAGGAGATCAGATTAGTGTAAATAATCTTAACTTGTATTTTATGTTTTTAAAGCATTGTTTCTACTGTATAATTTGTGATTATATATGTACATGGGGGCAGCCTTGGTAGTTAATTACATAAGCGGGCTCTACTTCCTGATTTACAGTGATGCACAATGGTTGTGCTTTACTGCTTCTTCTCACAAGCAAGTCTATGAGTCCTTTAAAGTGACACTAAACTCAGGTGTTAAATCTTAAAAATGCATCCAAGTACCTTAACTATTAACACAAATGTATCTTATTTGTGTATCACTCGGCTGTAGATCCTCAAATCATCTCTGAATTGGTGCTGACACTGTCCTTCCTTCTGGAGGGTGGCTGCATTTGTTGCCACCCTACAATCTCACATTTAGTTTACTACTTTGTATTGAGATTGTAGCCCATCACAGGATGTAATGTATTTTTAAGTTTTAACTCCTGAGTTTAGTGTCACTTTAAGTGAAAACAACACACTGCCAGTCTGGCGGACATCTCACCTCAACATCTTTTAGGAAGGGAGAGGTTGTAAATGAAGAGTTTGCTCTTTCTAGTGACATGTACAAATGTAAGTGTGTAAAAACATTAAATAGAAATGATTATACTTTCATGTAGTTAGTAAATCTAAACCACGCCTGATTAACATTCAGTTTTGCTACTCTGTATAATCAATTGCCTTTTTTTTCCAGAAAATGTTGCTTTTACCTCTTTTAAAAATAAAAAATATTCTTTGCATCCCAGCAATACTGGTCTCCTGATGCCCCTTTCAGCAACTTCCTGCCCATAAGCAGGCTTTCCAGCTGCAAATCCAGCTTTCCAACGGTGTAAACAGCAGCCCGTGCAATGAGAGTCGGCATGGCCATTTGTATCCTCCATCTGGGGATCATGTGACAGGGTGACAATGCAGGAGCACAACCAGGAGACAGTTGTCATCCCATAACAGGGAGGGCTCGAACCAAGGCCCTAATGGCAGGATCACCTGTTTTTTTCTTTTATATTTAAAAGATGGAAAACAACTTTTGGTTTAAATTACTTAACATAGGTGAGGATATCCATTTGAAAAAAAAGCCGACATTACTTACAGAGTAATAAAAGACATCCCATCAGTGAAATGCAGGAATATAAATAGGGTAGGTAATATTCCCAGAGATCTGAAAGGTTGGAAAAGAAGTTAAGTTTCATACATGGTTTTTTTTAAATCACAGATATGATCTTATGAAAGTATAATGGGGATGGGAATAGTCTGGCCAATTGCAGGTCATCATCTTTCATTGTTTTGGTTACTCAGTACTAGGGCTGCAACCAGCTAATCGAATAATTGATAATAATCATTAATGAGTATAGTTGTTAACTATTCTTATTATCGATTAGTTGGTTGGATCCCCTAGCTCTCTCCTCCGCGCTGGGAGGAGGGCACAGCAAGAAGTTGGTGAGTGCAATAGCCTGCGAGCCTGCTATTGCCTATTGCAATTTGAAATGGCCAATAGCAGGCTGGCAATTGCACCCGCCCACTACCGTATTTGCCAGCGTATAAGACGGGTTTTGAGGCCTTAAAACATCCCCCGAAAATCGGTGGTCGTCTTATACGCCGGGTACATACGGAAGGATACGGTATACTGTATGTAGCTTCCGCTACATACAGTATACCGTATCCTTCCGTATGTACCCGGCGTATAAGACGACCCCCGCTTTTCGGGGGATGTTTTAAGGCCTCAAAACCCGTCTTATACGCCGGGTACATACGGAAGGATACGGTATACTGTATGTAGCTTCCGCTACATACAGTATACCGTATCCTTCCGTATGTACCCGGCGTATAAGACGACCCCCTACTTTTTGTGTTAAAATATAGGTTTTGGGCTATACTCGTCTTATACGACGAGTATAGCCCAAAACCTATATTTTAACACAAAAAGTAGGGGGTCGTCTTATACGCCGAGTCGTTTTATACGCCGGCAAATAAGGTACCTGCTGTATTTCATTTCATACCTGGCTGAAGCTATTCAAGCGCCATGTGCTTACAATACAATTATTTAAAAAAGAATCATAAAAAGGTGGGAAAAAAGTCATTTTCAGTTTCGGCCTGACAAATTCTGCTGCGGGAGGTGCGTTGCAGTGCCATTCATTTCAATGGCACCTCAAACGTGCCTCCCACCCACAATGTGGTCGCCTGCACTGGAAGGTACGGTACCTCAATGCTGTGCTTTCCAGTGCAGTGCGATTGCAAAAAATTGCGCATGCAGTTTTATTCTGAAGTAAACTTTATGTTTGTAACACTGCAATTGTGTATTTTATTTTAAAATAAGGATGGTATTTATTTAATATTCTTTATCTGATTCATCTGAAAAAATAATTGGCCAACTAAATGATTATGAAAAAAATCATTAGTTGCAGCCCTTCTCAACAACAGCTGACATTTTTTACCCCAGAGGAACCCTTAAAATATTTTCGGGTCTCAGGGAAACTATGTCTAATTCCTCGGGGATCAGTGGGAAGAATGCCCCTTACACTGGCAGTTTGGGAGCATTTTTTTCAGATCGGACCGGACCTGAACGCAGGCACTGATGTGCCACATGCTCTGGTGCAGGCGATCGCACTGCAGGCAGGAAGGGGGTGGCTGCGGTGCCATGGACTTTAACGCACCGCCACGCACCCTCCCGCCCCTGAACGGAGGAAGCTGGCCAGGATGCGCTTTAGTGTGTTGCAGCAGCAAATTGTGGTGGAACGCACCAGAGCTTGTGTGAACCGGCCCCATCAGACAGCTAAAACGGTCATTGGTGTCATGCTGCTGGCTCTGCCAAGTGGCACTGGACATGGAACTATCCAGTCACCAGGAAGTTAAGCAGCCACAGCTCAGGGAACCTCTAGTAAGCTCTGGAGGAACCCTGGTTGAGAATGGCTTCTACTGATTAATGTGAAACTTCAGCAATGCTTTCCTTCTACTGTAGTGTTGAACAGTGGGGGTCAGAGCCTCTGTCATTCTTTTTATATCAGGTCTGTTTTCTGTCTCTAGTACCAGTGCATTGCAGTAAGTGCAAGTAAGTAACTTCAGGTTTCTCCCCATTGAAGTGAATCTTTCATATACTCCTACCACCATTCCCTACAAGAATTTCCATTGGAGAATATGGAAAATGCTCTACAGAGAGCAAAGTTTATTTACAACAAAGCGTGTGTGGTCACTGGTTCAGAAAATTAATGGAAATCTACCCAGGTGAGACAGACACTGCAATAAACTTGACAGACACTTTTACATATATAAAAAAAACAACAACAAAAACAGCTCTTTACCCAAGACGTCAAATAAAGCTCATTTTGAACTGAATGAAATGATGTGCTTTTGGGTACAGGGTTTTTGAGATTCATTTGTAATTTTAGACCATTTGGAGCATTTGAGAAAGGTGATGTTCAGTTAGGATTCCCTTCTCGTTAGGACTCTTACATTGTTGTTACCATGGCAGCTTCAGGGTGTAAGGTGCGTCACTAAACAGGGTGAAGCCCAGGTACAAAGATAAAACTGAAGGAATGAAGGTAGTGATTAAACCATATATCAGCCTAATCTCACATTCTTTCTCCTGTATCCTCTCTCTACCAGATATAATAGCTCCCATCACAGACAACCTTTCCACAATTAAACCATCTTGTGCACCCAGAGCAATACACAAATATGTAAGAGGCATGCAGGACTAGGCCAAGGACCACATAACCCTAACAAACAAGGTGCAATTTTAAACACACGGGTGAAATTCTGAGTATTCCCACAGACGAAGACTACCAAATATACTGCTCCCTCTATATTTACATAGTGACTGTTCTAACATAATGATTACAAATTCCTTTAAAACCCTATTTAATGGCAGAGCCAAGTCCACTGTCCATCTGCATTGTGTTTACTACTAGATGACAGGTCCAATTTAGTTAATTATACAGAATTTACATTTTACCACAAAAAAAATGCCTTTTCATATGACTTTTGCCAAGTCATGCTTTGCCATTGCTTCAAACAGTTCATCACCCTAACCCATTTGACACAATGAATCAATTAATATCACCTCTTTATATGTGTGGACTGACCATCAAGAAAATGTAGGAGGACAAGTAGAGCTCGGAGTCTTACCATACAAAGACTCCATGCTTGCCGAATTGTTGTCTATCAAGGCAGATGCCACCCACACAATACCAAAGATAAGGAGTGCAAGGAGGATGAGCATGACAACAGTCTCCAGAATCCGAGCTTGTATCCCCTGTTGAACAAAAAGAAAAAAAGAGTATAACTTTATTGGCACCAATTTACTGCATAATCACAAAGAATACATTTAAGGCTTAGCTTATTGGAGCAATTCTTAAGTGGGTTTCTCACCAAAACTATTTTTTTTCTAGTTTTGTAAAGATTTAGAACCTCTGCCAGGTCTCTATTGATTTAAATAGGATACACCCAAGAGGTGCTGGGACTTCAATGCTGGGTTATACGGAGCAATAAGGGGAAAAGACAACCATTTCAAGAGCTCACTGGCTCTGGTTAGGCTGTTCTCATCCTAAAAAGGGATAACCTCCAAAGGACCAACGGAAGCAGCATCAGATCAAATTTGTAAGAGTCCAGAAGCTTTAATGATTCACAAAATAACAGTCAGTAGGTTTTGGAGGCCAAACCACTGCCCCCCTTCATCAGGGTTTAAGGTAAATCAGAACTTAAGCTAGGTTTTATTATACGAATCTGTGTGGATTGAATGTGGTATCCTAAAAGTCAGCAGCAGCAGAGCATGCCAGCATTCATGGCACACGCATTACAGGTTTACAGATTTGTCTAATACAATAAGCCCGGATGAGGGGAGGCGGTTTGGTCCCAGACACAGGTTGGCTGTTTTGTATATTATTAAAGCTTTTTATTAAAGCCTCACTGGCCACACTATGTTCTCTGACAGTTCTCCACACACCGGCCTCATATTCTCTAGTAGCTCTCCCCTTAAAGGCCACACTATGATCTCTGACAGCATGCCCCCCCCCCCCCCCCCATCATCAATGTTATCCCCCACCACCATCTTAGTTATAAGCCATTGCTGACTCTCATCTGAAAATACAAGTCTCTTGGGTGTCATACTTGTCCATGGCTTCAGTACTTTGAGCCACAGAGCTGTATGCAGATTAGCAGCTCCAACTTCACCGACTTTCCTGTGCTGCGTCAGCTTCTGATGCCAGAGAGAAAACAGCAACTAGCACTTTCAGCAATGTACGCGTTTCTCTTACTCCTTTACAGAGAAAATAATCAACACAAACAAGAATATATATTATTATGCTGACGTTTTCAGGCCTAAAATGTGGAATATAACATGGGTGCAAAAATGGAAAAAAGGGCCTCAGTCATGAAGGGGTTAATGGTATGGTGCCTCAGTCTATGCTTCAGTGCAGTTCATTTTAAGCGATCGATTTGAAAATAAAATAGTTTTTATAAAGTCCAAAATTTTGGTCAAAATAAATAAATAAACCATCCTGATAACGTCATAGTTTTAAAAAGCCATTTTTGAAAGATGGATTGCATTTCTGATTCTTCAGGCTCTGAAAGTGGATTAGCAAATTGTATCTGCGATTCCAATCAAGTGAATGGAAGACACTGGCAAAGCGCCAAATGTGGCGCCCAGCCAAGCCCAGGCGTTACACAGGTACGGTGAGGTAATCTTTTTTGAACGCTGCTCTAGAAATGAGACTACACGCATGTCTTTAAAGTCTGCAGAGCCCTCTTGTGGACAATGGAAATACTGCACCAGATGCACAGTGCTTGCAAGTGTTTTACATTTTTATTTAGAAGAAAATTGCAGAAAAAGCATACATTTAGTTAGGCAGTCTTAATCAAACAAGGCGGGATGTAAGCACAAACTGAATGATAAGTAGCCTGTATGCAAACTACTTACATCTTAACCTAATAAAAATGTGCATTTTTTTATTTAGAATAAAACTGCGCAAACCTAAGCAATACAGAATAAACACACAACTGAATGGATTCCTGGATAAAACCATAAAAAATCACATCCAACCTCCTGATGTGCCATATTGGCCTATAAGAAGTTCAATAGGTATCCCACCGCACTCTTTACCAGTAAACCCCTTGAGGAGGGTGCTGAAATGACTGTGCCGCTCTGATCAATATAGGAAACAAGATGTCACAAGCACACCAAAGGAATGTGTTCAAGCAAACATCATTTATTGATGCATATTGTCACAAGAATGGCAACATTTTGGGACTGCTCAGGGTCCCTTCCTCAGGCTTAGTATGACACCATACTGAGCCCGAGAAAGGGACCGTGCACAGTCCTGAAATGTTGCCATCCTTGTGACAATATGCATCAATAAAAGATGTTTGCTTGAAGATATTCCTTCGGTGTGCTGGTGACATCTTGTTTCCTATATTAGCAAATAAGTCTATTAATCTCTTCTAACTGAAGGACCAATATGAATACTTGAGAAGGAGAAGGGCTAGGGGCATGCTTGACTTGGAGCAGGAAGAGTTGGTCTTCAGCTCAGAGGATCCTGGTGATGGACAGGTGATTATGCAAACAAGGGGTTCAGCTGATAAATAGGAGGGTTATCTGATCATGAAGGTCTTGGTACAGAAACTTATCAGTTTGCATTTTCACAATCTTCTCTCTAAGCCCATGCGTCACCAAAAGCGATAGGCCTGTCTACAAATAAAGCGAAAAGTTGCTGTCTGCCTGTAGAAAATACATAAAGCTCAGCATTAGAAGGGAATTTCCTGACTTCAGCACAGCATTAGTATTTCCTGGATAACATTACCATGTCACCAATTGTACTTGTTGTTTGGAACAGTTCAAGTTGAGTGCAGTTTTTATTGTTAATATGTACATACACAGAAGAAGGGTCTCAATTACTTCAAATCAATGGCCAAAGGCTCCGACACAGTTTCCAAGTAGAAAGCCGGTGTTTAATGAACCCTGAAAATAGGAATTTCTGACTGGCTTGTACCAAACAGATACAGGCATGGTCATTACCTACACTAAAAAACATAAAGGTTACCTTACAAAATGGTTTATCAGCAGAAGAAGCGCGCTTTAGATCTTTTTCTATTCTATAAGAGGCCCCTAATTCAACAGCCAAAGATTTCTGAGGCAGCCAGACATTCATCTGGATATCAAATGACCAGGAAGGGGAACGTGGTTGAATAAGAGTTTCATCGGTGTAGGTAGCTCTTGCCCAGTTGCCTCTATTGTCCCCCAGCAATATGCCACCCATGTCATAAGTCAGTCATCACTCATCACTGTACAGACTGGGTCATCTGCAGCCTGCCTTGGGAAGTTTAGGAGGCCCAGTCTGCATGCATGAGCTGCTTAATAGACCACAGGTCATGTTAAATAGTGAAGATGAGAAGACTGGTCAATGAATTCAGAAAACTGGAAAGTTCCTATCACCAGACATAAACCGGCACATTATCCATCAACAGGAAGTCAATATATAAAAGCATACTGATTGGAATTTGATTATACTTGGCAGTATGACAAATAGGAGAACCTTTACATTCTCCAGGTGTATGCAATAGCTAAACGGCAAGTAGCACTGGGGCACAGTGGAACTCGAGAGAGGAAATTGTAGAATAAAACCTCACATCTTAGCTACAGAGCAGAGGTGTACAGACAAAAGGTTGATATCATGTTGATGCAGGAATGAGTGGTATCAGAGGCAAAGAAAAAGACCAAATTAAAGCCAGACAGGCTTCCATAAATTAGACTGTTCACACTGTCTTCGGTTACATATCCAAGCACTCGACCTTCTGGCTCAGAGTTTTGAAGTCAGCGGAAATCCTTGATGAGGTTAACAACCTTATTATAGACACCTGCCTGCAATTGATTTTACTTACTGCATGAGGAAGCTTGGAGATGTTTCAATATGCAGCTACTACAAGAAATGTCTACATGTTTCTATTTCAGCCAAGAAAGCAATGTCTGCATTTTATAAATATTAGAAGATTGGAATGAATACAGCCAAGGGTATTTGGTAAGGCTGGGAGCTGTCTGCAGTACTAACTGGGAGTCATCATTGTTAATATTCTGCAATCTATTGAAAGATGAAATGTAAAAGGTTACTGTAACATCATCATCACATTCTTTGTACGGCCTAAACTGGACCTAAAACATGAATTCACTTATTACTAGGGATGCACCGATATATATCGGCTGCCGAAACATATCGGCCGAAAATGGCACTTTTGGCTAAATGCCGAAAGTGCAATTTTTGTGCCGATACATCGGCGCATCCATGGTTTCTTTCCTCCCCGCTGGGCGCTGCTCTGTGTCCCAGCGGGGAGGAGAGAAAGTGTGACAGCCGGCCAAGTGCTGCGGGATGAGAGTGCTGTGAGCGGCCGGCGTCTCTCCTCCCACACTGCTCAGCCTCCTATCGCAGTCCGGCAGAGCGGTGTGTTGGCGGAGACAGCCCGTGCTGTCACAGGAGGCTGAGCTCTCCTCCCTACACCGCTCGCTCAGCCTCCTGTGACAGTGTGTGTCAGAGAGGAGAGTCAATGCAAACACTCAGCGGTCAGTGATCGCTGAGTGATTGTAGATAATTGAGGACATGGTATGTTTACTATATCCTCAATTATGAATGAATGGGAGTGATCTAAATCACCTCCTGTTCATTCATAGTTGTAGTTATAGTAAACATACTATATTCTCATGTTATGAATGAACAGGAACACTCAGTATAGAGGATTCCTGTTCATTGATAACAGGGGCTGAAGAATAAGAGATAGAGGACTTTGTGCCCTCAATCTCTTTTTCTATTTTAAAAGGGAAATATCAGGGGTCTGTTTAGACCCCTAATATTTCCCCAAAGCCCCTAAAAGTAGAATAAAAAAATGAATAAAAATATTAGAATAATTTAAAAAGTTTATAAAAAATTAAAATAAAATAATTTGAAAAATTTGAAAAAAGTAAAATAAAAAAAACATATTCGGTATCGGTTTCGGCCTGACAATGTTTTTTTATTTCGGTTTTGAAATTTCCATTTTGGTACACCTCTACTTATTAGCTCCTATGGTACCGTCCAAGTCATTCTCTATGCAACAATTTTCAGTAATATTTAATAAAATGAAAAATAATCATGGCAAGAAAAAAACACAGACAGTGAAAAATTTAGTACTCCTTTACATTGGTGGTCAACGGAGTAATGTTCACTTACATTAGTGGTCAGAGAGGTGCACCTTAACATTGGTGAGAACTGGAAGTTCCCTCTTACAATGGTGGTCAGTGGGAGAAGGACCCCCATATGTTGGTGGTCGGTGGGAGAAGTTCCCCCTTACATTATTTTTTCATCAGCTGGAAGAAACTCCTTTACAGACAGATAAAAGGTCATTGTTATCAGTAGTTTCTGGACGGAGATGCCCCACTGACCCCTTGCAACGAGCTCTGCCAAGTGACATTGGTCCCACAACTATGCAAGCACCGTCAGGCAGGAGATCAATCTGTGACTGCAAAAGCAAGCCCTAGAAAGCTCAGAAAGGACCTTAGGGTTCAACAAAACTGGCTGAGAAAATCCAAAGCAGAGCTGCAGTGGGCGGAGAAGAGAGGGTCATATATGTGTGAGCAGAATAGGATATATAGTCGCATATGTTTAAACAGCACTATGCAAAGGTTTAAAGGCATTTGTGAAAAAATGCTGTAAAGTGAGGATACGTTCAAAAATAATATGAATAGTTTTTAATCCTCAATTAACAACCTATAAAGTGCACACAAAAAAACAGGAAGAAAAAAAAAGCCCAAAATCGAATCAATATTTGGTGTGTCCGCCATTTGCCTTTAAAACAGCATCAATTCTACTAGGTACACTTGCACACAGTTCTAGAATTTGAAGGCGTATTGTCCAGAGTATGGTTAAACAATCATACCTAACAGGTGCTAATGATCAACTAGATAACATATAGGTTAAAATACAATCAATAAATCAAACAGTTTCAGGAGGAAAGATGGACCCTTGTATTTATTCAACCTCACCTTCTGTTACTATATGTTACTATGTAGGAGGAATGAAAATTGTTGAGGAAAAGCCATGCTCTACTAGTGAGTTGATGTAGCTGAAGGCCGTTCAATGTAAAAAATCTTACAGAATGGCAGGACTAAGTACAGAAACAAGACACAGGGTGGCTCCACTGCATCAACAAGATCTATCACAGGCAGAATTTTACAGAAAAACAGGTGTTTCCAAATGTGCTGCCCAAGCTCTTTTGCAAAAGCACAAAGAAACAGGGAATATAGGGAGGACTGGACACACAGTGGTCAAGTAAACAGTGCAGCAAATGTAAGACACATCATGCCATCATCCCTTTGCAATCCAAAGATGGCCAGTGGCACAATCAGCTCATACATGACAGAAACCAGTGGGACCCTGGGACCTATTCATCTACAATCTGGAGAAGTCTGGTTAGAGGTGCTCTTCAAAGAACACTAAAAAGTTATACCTTCAAAGTGAAAACAAGGCCAAGCAACTATGCAGAAAAACACAATAATGCAGTAAATGGCAGAAGTTGCTCTGGACTGATGCTCAAACTTGGCATGTGTAGCTGTAAAAGAAGGCATTTTGTTAGCCCAAGGCCTAGAAAGCATACAAGGATGAGTGTCTGCAGGCAACAGTGAAGCATGGTGAAGTTTCCTTGCAGGTTTGAGGCTGTATTTCTGCAAATGTAGTTGGGTAAATAGTCTTCTGCTGGTATGTACAGGCAGATAGCTGTCCATTATGCAATACCATCAGGGAGGTGTTTGCTCTATCCTAAATTTCATTATGCAGCAGGACAATGACCGAAAATAATGTAGCAAAAGTCATTAAGATCTATCTTCAGCTAAAATAAGAACAATTAGTCCTGAAAGAGTTTGCATGGCTCCTACAGAGCCCTGCTATCAATTTAATTGAGTCTGTCTGGGATTACATCAAGAGAGAGAAGCGACTGAGAAAGCCTAAATCCACAAAAGAACTATGGTCAGGTCTCCAAGATGTTTAAAACAACCTACCAGCCACCTTCCTTAAAAAAAAAGAAAAAAAACTAAAAACAAAACTGTATACCTCGAAGAACTGGTGCTGTTTTTAAGGCAAAGGGTTGACATACCAAACATTGATTTGATTCAGTCTTTTATCTGTTCATGCACTTTGTAGGTTATTTGATAAATTAAAAATCTATTTCTGAATGCATCTTCCCTTTTTAGTATATTTTCACAGGTGCCTAAAACATTTCCAGAGTCCTGTTGATGCAAGAGGAACAGATCTACTATAAGAATCGTATAAATTACAAAAGCGCTAAACTGTTGCTGCAGTATTATAAAATTGACAAAAAAGAATGCCAGAGGTAAAGTGGGCAGCAACAGTCATATCTGAAATGATACTTATAAAGGGCACTATTAATTAAACTGAACAGGCTCAAGCTCTCTGCCTTAGCCCTCATTCACACGGGTAATGGCCGGCCCCTACAGATCCGTGCTGCGTGCATGGCTGTATCAGGCCGCTCCCGGGAAGGACAGGTGCTGCTTGTGATTACACGCGGCAGCCTGTTCTTCTCTATGGGAGTACACGGCCGTATGCCGCCCTACGCTCACCCGAACTGCACGTCTGTACGGATGCGATGTCCCTGCTCGGACGCAGACAGGATCCATCCTGTCTGCATACGAGTACGGCCACCCGCACAGACGTGCAGGTCAGGTGAGCGTAGGGCGGCATATGGCCGCGTACTCCCATAGAGAAGAACAGGCTGTTGCCGCACGGATCTGTACGGGCCGGCTGTTACCCGTGTGAATGAGGGCTTATAACTGGTATGCAGCTTGATACTTTAATGCTGAACTCTGGCCAAATGGCTGAATGCATATCTGTCAATAGGTTTACCTTGCTAAATATTTGTGACTGTGTACAGCAACCCTTGTAAGTTACACAACCTTGTCACCCTGCATAGCCAGGAGGGCAATATATCTCGAAGTCTCATTTGGCCTGGAGCTGTGCAGTTAAATTAGGTGACTAGGTTACACTGGCAATAAACATTCCCTTTACTCTTTTACAGAAAATACTTACAGAGCAGACAATAGGTTAGTAACATCAAAAGGCATTTAAAAACCAAAAAAACTATTTTTGTATGACTGCAAAAGTGGTAATAACTAATACCAAAGCAGATCTTTATTGACTAAAACAAAGTATAACGAACACAACTAATGCCTTCAGTTTCCATGGGGATGAACGCTCAAATACCACACGGCTCAAACATCTTGACCCGGTGGAAGGTGTGCAAACAGAACTTAATACATTATGCCTCCGCCCATCCAGAACGCCTGGGAAAAATGTCTGAATTCATGGCACATTGAAAATAAATATCTTGGCCATTGTCTGCCTGCTACAAAAAGAGTTCTCTTAGTAACATTAGGTCAAGGTTTGCTTAACAAGCCATTTAGGCTGCAAGAAATGTTCCATCCTTAGAGAAGAAATGTAAGCCCTGAAAAGGAATATGAAAATAAAGGGCAGGTGCTGGTTATTCTAAGGGAAAAAAATGAGAGCAAACAGACATGCTCATCACCTGTCTCTGTTGCTTTAGCTGGTGATTAAAAGTCCACGCACAGGGTACAGGGGAATATTAGTCTGCATGTTCAGCTGTCAGGTCAAAAGGACTCCGCTCTCATTGAAGCTGTTGAACTGCCATGTAGGATTATTTTCTACAAAAAGGGACCCAATGTTAAAGAACTGATGGTGCTTCTCATACAGCTGAATAACATCTTTATATTCTACTCCTTTTTTTATCTTAGTAAATGTGTAACTAGGAAGGATTCAGGGCACCTGAAAGTTCCACAGCATAAAGACTATAAGGCCCTGTTCACACCTTTACGTTTTGTCGCGCGTTCAAGGCTCTATGAATGCTCTACAAAACTTACAAACATGAAAATCCCATTGTTTTCTATGGGTATGGTTCACACCTTTCCGTATTTCCGCCCGTCTGAAACGCCCTACAAAACGGCCTACGCTCAAACAAGTACATGTACTTCTTTGGGGCGTTTTTGTTGGGCGTTTCCATTGGGATACAGCCAAGTAGCCCTCGGAAACGCGCGTTTGTTTACCGCGAATCGCGGTAAAAAAACCGCGCGACAGACGGGCATATTCAATACGCCTAGGTGTGAACCCAGCCTAAGGGCCTGTTTGAAGAACAGGCTGTTGCCGCACGGATCTGTACGGGCCGGCTGTTACCCGTGTGAATGAGGGCTTATAACTGGTATGCAGCTTGATACTTTAATGCTGAACTCTGGCCAAATGGCTGAATGCATATCTGTCAATAGGTTTACCTTGCTAAATATTTGTGACTGTGTACAGCAACCCTTGTAAGTTACACAACCTTGTCACCCTGCATAGCCAGGAGGGCAATATATCTCGAAGTCTCATTTGGCCTGGAGCTGTGCAGTTAAATTAGGTGACTAGGTTACACTGGCAATAAACATTCCCTTTACTCTTTTACAGAAAATACTTACAGAGCAGACAATAGGTTAGTAACATCAAAAGGCATTTAAAAACCAAAAAAACTATTTTTGTATGACTGCAAAAGTGGTAATAACTAATACCAAAGCAGATCTTTATTGACTAAAACAAAGTATAACGAACACAACTAATGCCTTCAGTTTCCATGGGGATGAACGCTCAAATACCACACGGCTCAAACATCTTGACCCGGTGGAAGGTGTGCAAACAGAACTTAATACATTATGCCTCCGCCCATCCAGAACGCCTGGGAAAAATGTCTGAATTCATGGCACATTGAAAATAAATATCTTGGCCATTGTCTGCCTGCTACAAAAAGAGTTCTCTTAGTAACATTAGGTCAAGGTTTGCTTAACAAGCCATTTAGGCTGCAAGAAATGTTCCATCCTTAGAGAAGAAATGTAAGCCCTGAAAAGGAATATGAAAATAAAGGGCAGGTGCTGGTTATTCTAAGGGAAAAAAATGAGAGCAAACAGACATGCTCATCACCTGTCTCTGTTGCTTTAGCTGGTGATTAAAAGTCCACGCACAGGGTACAGGGGAATATTAGTCTGCATGTTCAGCTGTCAGGTCAAAAGGACTCCGCTCTCATTGAAGCTGTTGAACTGCCATGTAGGATTATTTTCTACAAAAAGGGACCCAATGTTAAAGAACTGATGGTGCTTCTCATACAGCTGAATAACATCTTTATATTCTACTCCTTTTTTTATCTTAGTAAATGTGTAACTAGGAAGGATTCAGGGCACCTGAAAGTTCCACAGCATAAAGACTATAAGGCCCTGTTCACACCTTTACGTTTTGTCGCGCGTTCAAGGCTCTATGAATGCTCTACAAAACTTACAAACATGAAAATCCCATTGTTTTCTATGGGTATGGTTCACACCTTTCCGTATTTCCGCCCGTCTGAAACGCCCTACAAAACGGCCTACGCTCAAACAAGTACATGTACTTCTTTGGGGCGTTTTTGTTGGGCGTTTCCAGTGGGATACAGCCAAGTAGCCCTCGGAAACGCGCGTTTGTTTACCGCGAATCGCGGTAAAAAAACCGCGCGACAGACGGGCATATTCAATACGCCTAGGTGTGAACCCAGCCTAAGGGCCTGTTCACACGACGTCCGTTTTGTGTGCTGACCGGCTCCGTACGCTGCTGCACTCAAAATGCATCCCAATGTATCCCTATGTGTTTTATGGGCTCCAGTTCTCACGTGTGCAGTCCGTTCCGCTTACGACAGAAAAAATACTGCATGTCACATTTTGTCAGGTCCGGAAACGGAACGGATACGCAAACGCGTCAAAAACGCATCAAAAACGCACTGCACTGCAGCTAACATACTAACAGCCCCACTCCAGCAAAAAAAAATAAAACATTTTTTTTTTTTTGCTGGAACGCATCCAAAACGCGGCCAAAACGCAATGCATCAGCAGCTCCACATCTGCTGATCAGGACCTGATCTCATGTGAACAGGCCCTAAATTAATACCTCTATAGGTGACTCTGTGCATCTCCAAGACTGTAGAATGCACTGTGATCCCACACAGAGCTGTCAAATACTGCAATAGCTGGGCTCAATCTGTACAGCTTTATATGTCAACAATAATTGTTTTACTGATGATAGATTACTTGTTTATTTTCCCTTTAGACTACTTACCTTTTTTACTGGCTATGTGTAGAGATGGCAGCTTGCTATGAAAGGTAAAGAAACGTCACTAGTTTGTAATACTTTAGGGCCCAGTCACACCATAAAGAGTGGGTTCCAGTGCATTCGGCCTCTGGAACGCACTGGAACGCAACCCGGCCGGCTCCCTTTGTTTTGGGGTGGGAGGGGGCATGGCGGTGCATCAAAGTCAATGGCACCGCAGCCACGCCCTCCGCCCACAGAGCGATCCGGTCCAGTGAATGCAGCATTTTTTGCAGATCGCACTGGACCGCAACTGCCCTTGTATGAATGGGCTTGAATGCATAAAGCATGGTGAAATGCGTTGCTGTGCCATTAATTGTGAATAGCTCTCCAATGCACCTGCCCTAGAGCATGATGTTCATTGTGTTTGCCTTTTGCTTTAAAATATATCACTTGTAGAAAGCAAAAATTAATAAATGGAGTGGACATGTATCAATTTACTCACAAAAGAAGACAAAAAAAAACAAGATAAAGGAGGCAGATTTATTGTAAAATTGCAGCGTCATTCAAAAATTCCTAAAGTAGCACTGTGCCAATATGAAACCTTCCCCTAACCCAGGGATAGGCAACCTTGGCTCTCCAGCTGTGCTGAAACTACAAATCCCATAAGGCATTGCAAGCCACAGGCATGACTGCCAGAGGCAGAAGAATGATGGGATTTGTAGTTTCAGCACAGCTGGAGAGCCAAGGTTGCCTACCCCTGCCCTAACCTAATCCTAAAGCCGACCTTTCCAACCATTAGTGCTGGCAGTTTATTGAGGATGGGGGGAGCTCCGCTTTAAATGTGTGTATGTTTTCAGTGAAAATCTGCCTCATCTACTGTGGTCATTCTGTTGCTGACCTTTTGCAAATCTTTCCAGGATTACTTACACATGGATTGCAAACATATAAAAATGAACTGCCACATATTGAAACACTGATTTGCAGTAGATTTACACCTAACTTTGATGATAATTTGTTCGATAAATGTCCCTCGATATTTCATAACTATGTGCCTAAATCTAAAATCGTTCCCCTTTTCATTTCTTTCCCTTCCCTTTTGCCTAGTGTAAGTTACATTCACTAGCTACATAAAAAGAGATGGGCAGCCAGAAATAGCCAGACTAGCAACCCACAATTAGGTAAGTATACTGAGATTCACCATACTGGACAGGTTTGGACATGCCCTCTAGTGGTAAGTTCTGTCATTAGAAATACTTATGATGAGAACAATGAAAATGTTAATAGCACAAAGTTAAAGTGTATGTAAACACCCACAATTATTGACGACTATTTGCTCCCCTATAATAGGGTACAAAAAAATGAAAAAACTGGTTCAATCTCACTGTAAATAGTGTACTAAGCAAGTGCGATACCCAAGTGGAGGACATCCAAATCCACATTTGTGAAACCTCATTAATAAGGGGGAAATATAGTAAAAGCTATGCATTCATACACCACAGGGTCCCTTTAAGCCAAGCAATATTTTCAGAGAATAAAAACAGCAGTAAGCTGGACTTCAAAAGGAATTTTCTTACTTTGCATTTTTGACTTGCAACCTGGCCAGGCTGAACAGGTGTTTCTGTACAGGTCATTAAGAGGCTATGAAATGTGTAAGGGAAGACAGTACCTGGACCTTTAGGGCACCAAATCTAACCATATAATACATTTAGTCTCCGTTCACACCCAGGCGACAGTGTTTTTGTGTGGTTTTGATGCACGTTTTTACGCGCATTTTAATGCGCATAAATCAAGTTGCACGTTTTTGTGAGCAGACTGTAGTTCATTGACGTTAATGATCAGACGCGCGCAAAAAAAACAACTGACGCGTGTTTTCAAGCATTTCCTATTGGGTCTATGGGGCCAAAGGCAAGCTGTAATATGCCCAAAAAAGCTCATGTACTTTTTCCAGTGACAGGTGAACAGGGCCATAGGGCATATTTTTTGACCGTTATTTAGGACAAAAAAAGCACTACAAAACGCTCAGCGTGAACCAGGCCTCAGACTTACTGTATAAAGTAGTGTGTCCATTAAAAATCATACTTCACATGACTCAACAGGGCATGTCAGCATAAGCAATAACATGAAATTTTTAGGTTAAAAAAAATGGAAGGAGCTTGCCTATGCGAATACAGACTTCCATTAAAATGTTCAGAGCAACTTCAGAGAGGGCTAGCAGAGTTCCTGGCACTCTACGTGTAAAAGTGCAGCCATGATTTGGCACCTTATGGTCCTTGCTAACTGGCAGCAACCCTAGTTTACATGGTTTTACTACAGTTCAGGTTTACAGAACTGGCAGCAATTATTCACTTACATATAGGCACCTTTAAAGCTAAACTTTTATTAAAAAAAATTAAATATATTCCAGAACTACAAAAGGTTATAAATACATGTAAAAGAATTGGTGGAATCATCACAGTGCAGTACATTGCCTGCGCAGAAAGCTGATCTGTGGGAGGGACCCAGCAGGCTCCACCCATTAAGGGGAGGCCAGATACAAGACCAGCAACCCTGCACAAGGAGAAAGCAGCAGTACCCGATTCTATTACAGGAAACTCCTGCAGGTACAGGTACAGGAGTTGTTTTAAACTGGTTACTGCACACACATGAAAAATACACAAAGGATACCAAGATCCATGTAAGAATACACCTGGCTCTTGTATTTTGACAATATTTATTTAGTCCGGACATCTTCTTTAAATTATTTACTGCTACAAAGTAAAACATCGGAACTAGCGCTGAGACAAATACCAGAGCAATGTGTATCACGGAGCACAGCGAGTTAAGCAGAAGTCTCTGTATGTCAGTAAGTGTTTCATAGCCACAGGCAGAATAAGTAAAACATTACTAATACTGAACCTTTGTATAGATGAAAAAGTTGTGTTTATTTGGTATTTAAGAGTATATTTATTTGACTATAAAGTAATTCCTTCACCATGAACTAAAAGCTCAGAGCATACGTCTTGGTGAAATGTTTACCAGTGTTCAGGTGAGTTATTATACATCATATTACAGCCCTCTTACTCATTCCATTAGGTTTCATTTCAGAGACAAAAGCTGTTTAATCAGTTACAAAGGAAACAGTTTGTTCTACCGTATTTTTGACATGAACTAACATTTTAAGAAGTAACAAATCAGTTTTTTTTTTCTTCGAAAACCCAGATCATTAAACAACTCATTTAAAAGTTTATTACTTTACAAATAGTGCTTCTGGGGCAATTCTGCTTTAACAGATTACTGTAATAGCAGCTAGTAGATCTGGAATAGTCTTACTATAAAAGGTACACCACTTCCTACCTACCGCAGAAAGCATTTGCACGATATTACTTCCAACACAAATCCAAATAAATAAGAATAGGTTTACTGCTCATTTAAGGGTAGTGGGCAGAGACATGGAAAGGTGTGCGATCCAAAACCAGCATTTTATAATACTGAGAGACTAAAATGTAGAGCCACATTTTCAGCTTGCACATTGTTGTTCCAGGCTCGTCAGCTGTCAGCAGTGACTACACAGACTATAATACAGTAGGTTACATTATTCTCCTAAAAGGCGTACACTTTTTTGCGGATTATATCTGCTTCTTCAGGACCATTCTAGAGAATTCTTGCGCTTCAAGTGCTTCATGTGACACTAAATTCAGGATTTCAATCTTAAAAATGCATTCAAGAACCTTAACCATTAACAAAAATATAGGTTTGTGTATCACTCGGCTGTATTCATCTCTGAATTGGTACTGACACTGTCCTTCCTTCTGGAGGGTAACAACTGTTGTTCCCCAAGTTCTCTGTGTGTTGTAATGTTGTCACCGCTCCAAGCTCACTCCCGTGATGAACTACAATCTCACATTAAGTTTATGTTCTGTTACAGTTAGGGCCCATTCACACCATGTCCGGATCATTTCCAGACCAGACTGTTTCTGGACCCAAAATGCATCCCTATGCTATTTCTGGCCTCTGTTCACACCAGTGCAGTCCGTTCCAGATCAGACCATAAAAATTCTGCTTGTCCTATTTTGTCTGGTCTGGAATGCACTGGAATACATAAAAACTTATCAAAAACACATACAAATGCACTGGAACGCACCTGTAAGAGCATTTTAAGCAAAAATAAATTAATTTCCAAAACGTGGCAAAATTGCGGCAAAAACGCAATACAATGCATTCCATATCTGGTCTGGAAAATGGTGTGAACCTGCCCCTAAAGCGGACCTTTACACTCAAAAATCTACCAATTGGTAAGGATTGTATGTATCCAGCATTCAACGCAGGTTGTATGTCAGAAAAAAAAGCGCCAGAGGTGACCACTCCACTAAAGGGTTCACATGTATGAGTGCTACGGGTCACTGCCCCACTTCAGCCAGGGAGACTGTGGTATCTGGAAAGAGAACAAAAGACAAGGGCGTCTACCCTAGTGTATGTAAACCAGGAATAATAATGGAAAACCAGGAAGTGATGGATGAGAGCTGCACAGATAATCCTGTGTGACAGCTCAGATTGCCTACATGGCGCGTTTCCGGGGGCACGCCCCCTTCATCAGAACTTAAAAGGGGGGCGTGACCCCGGAAACACGCCATGTAGGTAATCTGAGCTGTCACACAGGATTATCTGTGCAGCTCTCATCCATCACTTCCTGGTTTTCCATTCCTTGGTTTTTGAAAGCTCTTTGTGATCTACCCTTGTGAGTATATTTTTATCTTTGCCGCTTTTCAATAAAATTGATCTACACTAGGGTAGGCGCCCCTTGTCTCTTGTTCTCTTTGCAGGTCTGTATGTGTCTGAAAACTAACCTGGCAACTTATTTTATGAAGACTCAAAGTCACCATACTACAGTTGAGTTGGTGACTGGCTCATAACATAAGCTGTTAAAAAAAATAAAAACCCCTATTTTCTGTAAGAAGACGCTGTGATCAAACCAGTATGCAAGTCAAATTCTCTTGAAAGGTTCCCAGCGGGGCTCTTCCCTTTTCTTAGTGAAGTACACGATTTCCTCTCACCCACAAAAAGTCATACAGGGAACCTGCATGGTGTTGGTAACACTAAGCAGCACTTCCTTAATCACTCATTTCCAACAATTTATGGATGATCAGTGGCAAAAAAAAGCATAATGAAAGAATTTCAATGAAAGGCAGTTGAGACAAACAGGCTTTTGCTTCCTACCTTTTTGCTGTGACTCTTTAAAATGGGGGCCTGATACAAATTAAAATGCTAGAAAATAAAGAGGGTCGTCTGGCTATAAAATACAGTACTGGGTCACTTTTATGTAAGTTTGCCAAAAGGGACAAAAACCAGGACAATTTCAAACTGTGACACAGGATAGAAGCATATTAAAAAAAAAATCTTGCTTTCTTCTACATTGCGCTGTCATGTTACTTAGGTTTATAGACCTTGCAAACAGGAGACCCGACCTCTTCGATTTCCACCTGGCCCACCTAATTAATTAAACGAGGAAGTTACCTTACATTTTTTTTTTTTAGTCCTATTTGCTTTTATTATCAGCCGCTTTGTTTGATGTTGGAGAAATTAACCTCTTAATCCCACTGAACATTTTGGGGATGTCTGGGCCGTTTCAGTAATTGGTCAGGATGTCTCTGTCGGTCATGTTCAATTTTATGCAACAAGTCGCCATATGATGTCCAATATTAAAAGTCGAAAAAAATATGGCACAGACACTTGACTGGCAGAGGTATACTTTAGCAAGGGTCTATATCTAAACTCTAGAAATCTGGAAGGATATAACAAAAATCTAAAATATACAGGTTTCTTATGTATTATTGCAAAGAGCTGTGTCAAATAAACCAAAGCAGCTCTCAAAGCAGCATACTGCTCTAACTAAATGAAAGGGCCCTTTGTACACAAAGGCATTAGAAAGGTGTGTTATACATTGAAATGTTTTGCATACCACTGTTTGAATTATATCTAAAGCCAAAACTTTGTGGCCTGCAGATGCAGGACGGTGTTTTTGGTCATCTTTCCCATTGAGAAGACCCTGCCTGGAAAGAAGAAATATCTCCAAAATAAGTAAAATCACCTCCTATTCCTCACAGAACAAGTCTCTACAGTGGAAGAAAGGCCTCTTTTTACCCGTTCAGGGATATTCACAAAAAGGTGAAGAGTTTGGAGAAGGCAGAAGAAGTGAACAATCTAGGACATAATAGCTGATTTGTAGAATTCTCCAATTCACCTCACTTTCCAGTTCAGCTATGTTGTCCTAGATTGTTCACTTCTACGCCTTCTCCAAACTCTTCATCCTTTAGTGAATAACCCTGTTAGATTTTCCCTAATTTTTAGTGCTCAGACACTGTTCAGCAGGACAAACAGAATGCCTGCATCTCCGAAGTGACAACAAAGACAGCAAAAAATGTCAACAGAGGTTCTATTCAAAGGAAAACTAAAAATGCCTTTATACACACTTTAAAATTTGAAAAGAGCTGAATGAAGTGGGTTAGGGACCATGCAGAGATCCCCCGGCACTAGTTACATCAGTAGGGAAAGATTTACATCTCTTATTCCATTTATTTGCCTTGACAACATAAAATGCAAGAAGACAGCTTCTCGCCAATAAGCACTTTATATATCTCTATAATCTTTTTCAAGACAGAACACTTTCTCAACATGCATTTGTTATTGGCTTGTTTCTCTTTAATTCTCTATGGACTGCTGAACATAGAAAATAATGTATATGTAGCCATTTTGTTTTTACTATTATTTGTTGGTAGAGTAGGGGAGGGTTAAAACCTCTTGTCCTTGTGACCATTGTCCCTAGGACAGAACATGATGGCAAACAGAATTTCACCTCAGTTTGGAAACTTCCAAAAAAAATCCTCTATTGTTCCTTAGACACCAGTTTGAAAATCTGGCATTCCCTACCTGCATTGCGTACATTGACCTTTCGAGTTGGGATAAGTCTTCGAATAGGCAACTAGTCTCAGCATGGAGTATAGGTCTTCACAGAGCTGATGTGGGCAGAAGCACTCGTTCCATCAGCTGATTTGTGCCTTTAGCGCATAGACTGGCAGTTCCACCCATTTCTCATTGTTGCCCCTGCAAGAGAACCTGGAATCTAGTCCCACAGCTTTTGTCTCTTTCCTTTTGCAGGATTCACTTCCCACTCATACTATTTCGCAAATTTACCATATTCTTTCTTCATTGACCACCCCACAAACCTTCCTATTTACACCCATTTGGGAAAGGGAATTAGGACTCTCCATTAGTCCAGATGAGTGGGAAAAACAGTTTATTCTTTCACATAACTTGTGAATGCAAGCAAGTCCCAAGAAAAGACCTTCATTGCTTTTATCCCTCTGTTCCTAATTCTTGTTGGCACTGTCAGGGGCCTGCCAGGCATATGACTCACATTTGGTGGAGCTGTCCCCCTATCAAATAATTTTGGTAGACGTTTCTGGGAGTCTACCTCAAAGTGACAGGTTCTTTGGTTCCGAATGACCCTGAAATTGTCCCATTGTCTATAATTCCAGTCTGAGGTCTGTGAAGAGAGGCATTCTCCGTCATTTTCTTACTGCTGCTACAGCTGTTATTCTACATCATTGGTGTACTTCTGTGATGCTTACCTTATCTGACTGGACTGTGAAAATGGATCGTATATTGGATTTGGAATGTTTGCTGGCGGCTGAACACAATAATTGGGAGCGATTTATGAATACAGGTCTACCTGACTTGTTTTTCACTAGTCCCCAGAATTGCCTGATAAGGTTTCTTATAATAGCTGTGGCAGCCTGACTCAGTGACTACGGGAGTGGGTGGGTGCATTTTTCTCTCTTTCCTTTTTCTCATAACTTTAGTCTTTCTCAAATGTTCATCTTTCTCTAGGCTATCTCTCTTCTATTTTCTTTGCTCTTCCTTCCCTTTTGTTGGTCTTTTCCTACATTCCCGTTTCCCTTTTGATCCTTACAAATCAGTTGTTTACTCTTCCGATTAGAACTTGATCAAGGGATGGAGGGGATTGCCATGCCGATTATTGTTTATCCTTAAGATCCATTGTAGCTACAACCACTATAGGTTTTTTGGTATTCAGGGTAGTGGCTAGACTACATCTTTGGTATATCAGTACTGATATATGATCTTTTGAGTAGCTTTGTATGGTTGAAAGTATTTTCTTGTTCTTAGCTGATCCCTTCTGCCCATGCTTTGCCCTGTGTGTGATCTCATATTTTTTATTCGTATTATTGGACTATATATCTATTTTTCCTTGTTGTTCTGTGTTAATATTTTTGCATGATCTGCTTTTCTTTTGTATGGATGTTTCTTGAATGTAACAAAATTCAGACTGAACTAAAAATTCTCTAATACTAAAAACATATTTGGCTAAAGAAGAAATACCCTAGTCCTGGGCAACTTAAAGTGACACTAAACTCAGGAGTTTAATCTTAAAATTGCATTCAAGTACCTTAACTATTACCAAAAATATATCTTATTTATGTAACATTCAGCTGTAGAACCTCAAATCATCTCTGAATTGGTGCTGACATCGTCCTTCCTTCTGGAGGGTGGCTACGTCTGTTCCCCATGGTCCCTGTGTGTGTTGTAAAGTAGTCACCGCTACAAGCTCACTCCCATGATGGACTACAATCTCATGTTTAGTTTACTAATTTGTATTGAGATTGTAGTCCATTACAGGAGCTTGCTTGGAGCAGTGGCTACTTTACAACACACACAGGGTGCATGGGGAACAGAAGTAGCCACCCTCCAGAAGGAAGGACAGTGTCAGCACCAATTCAGAGATGATTTGAGAATCTAAAGCTGAGTGATACACAAATAAGGCACAGTATTATTAATAGTTAAAGGTATTTGAACGCATTTTTAAGATTTAACTCCTGAGCTTAGTGTCACTTTAAAGTTTTTGATTTTCTCTTGGATTTAGTCTTGGTAGTGGTCCCAAGGACAAATAGAGAGGGTGAATTTTTGCAGCAGAGACAAAACCTGACATAGGTTCTAGCACTTTAACACTCTATCCAAAATGTTATTACCCCGTGGGGATCTGCTATCTGGTATCTCAAGTAGCATAGAGAAGGTGAAGTCAGGATGTCAATAAAAACATCAAAAGATACCACAGCAATGGTGTAAACGTGTTTCACTGTTTCTTGCACATGTCTGAAGGCCAGGGGGAGTGGCAATAGATGAAGTTGAGAATTTAGCTTTTCATCTGTAATATAAAAAAGCCTAACATTTTAAAGTCAGAAACAGTACTGTCTTGTCTGTATGTTTTGGCAACTGAAGTACGTTTAAAAATTCTAATCCAACCTGCTAGTGATCTACTTATAACTAAGCTCATATAGAGAACTGCACCAACCATCCCCATCGGCCCAGGCTTCTGAAGACTAACTGTGCCTAGTAGTACTTTTTGAAAATTCACCACTATAATCCCCATGACAGCATAAGCGTGCTGTCCCTTGCATCTTTATGTACAGCCCTCAGGACCCGTGCAAACAACATTCTGGGTTTGCCTATAGCCTTGTCATAGCAGTGATTTCTAGCATGTACTGGGTCTACTCTAATGACTGTCTACTGCTGCATGTTTACATTCACTGAATATTATGTGCAGCCCTTTGGTGATGTCAGGGGCTGCACTTGAGGCTCCCTATATCAAGAGATTTAACCACCAATGCCATAATCTATGATGCAAAAGTACTCACCTTTGAATTGCAAGTGAACCTCCACCTTTATAATTCACAGAAAAAAATATTTTGTTCTCATTAACTCATACATGCTGTTTAGATACACATCATTGTAACAGTGACTTATTTACATCATTTGTAATCCTTCTATGACTTTGGAGTTATGTAGGCAGGTTTCAACTAGCAAATCTCCTTTCTGCTAAGGCTTCTATGAGTTGGCTATTACAATCAAGTTAGGGTGTTTCTTGTAGCCGTATCCTTTTGTACACATGGGGGTTCACCCACAAAAACTGTGGAGGGAGAGGGGCAGGACATTAACAAAGGAATCATGAAGAGCTGTTATACATGCAAAGCTGTTAATTGCCCCAGCCACATGTGCCTTTTCACTGATGGTTATGAATCGATTTAAGCAGCTGCCACATTTTGGATTTGTTGTATTTGGTGCAGAGACACAAAGTCATCCAGTACGGCAATCCAGACACTTGCTGTCAGATACTATAGAGCAGGGTAGGCAGCTATTACTTCAACTATTGTGATACTACAAGTACCATCAGGCATTGCAAGACAGCATGAAAGGATTTGTATCCACAGCTGCAGTGCTGGGGTTGCCTTCCCCTGCTATAGAGGGTTCTTACCATTTACATTTCTTCACTTCAGAGTAGGCAACACAGCTTGGTCCCGGCTGATTGGAGGAGAAAGCACAGAGATAATCTTATGGTTGAACTGCTGTCCAATCAACAAGCTCCATTTGACTAAAGTTGTTATGATGGTGTCCACGTTGTCAAACTCTAGGACAACGTTTTAAAGCAACAGTCAGCTAACTGAATCATTCTGATTTAATGCTTTTGGGTAAAAAATTATTTGTTGATCAACGAGGTGCCTGATGATTTAAAGCCTAAAATCAAAAGCACAAGATGTTCAGCCCTCAGAATAATAAACACTGTATGCCGTACAAGGGGATCAGCCGTGTTGAGGACAAGGAACCATATGTATTGTGCACAGTGTGAAAACATTATCTACTTTATTCTCTGAAGAAAAACATTTTAGGTTAGGTAGACCATGAGGGTTCCTGTAAACTGGAGTTTGAAATGCCAGTTATATACTGAAACAATATCTGATAGTCACCACATTTTCTAATATAATACCTACATTTTACAACTACTTCCTAAGGTTCATAGTTACTGTAAAGAGGAATGGGATAAAGAGGTGATAGAGGCTATAAAAAGCAGCCATTGCAAGCTGGAAAAAAATCCACTTCAGACATTTAAAAGCCCATAGACAGCCCCTTAAGGCCTAAATGTCCAGTTACATTAATACACACATTTAATTAGAAACTAAGCAGAGTGGTCTGTGTTCTATGTACAGTCGTATGGCACAAATCCAATACTCATAATCAAGTGCATTAGTTAAGAGGTTATTATAGGTGCCTCGGGAGAAGGGGCAGGTTGGTTAGAAATGAAATGTTTACAACAAAGGTCAGAGAAAGATGACTTAGTAAAGCATTGTGTAGAAAAACCACTAATTTACTGCTTTAATATACTAGAAGTGCAATAAACTGGTAGGGATTTCACCAAGATGTAAATGTAAGTCTCCAGTTATAAGAGTGGTTAGAAAACAACTGCGAACAAAATATATACAATAAATCATCACATTTAACTTTTAAATTAAATTGACTGCAAAATATCTAGATTTCATATGGAAAGGAGCAACTGCAAACTCCAGGCGTTATAGAACACAAGCAGAACTGTCTTTTCTTGTTTGAATTATTTCAAAGCTGGAATGGGATTGATAATTAAATTAAGTTTGATTTGCTTGATGCAAAACGATGATTTCAGCTTTGGATAGATCCCACTGAACCACATTTACCTTCTACTTGTATCAGTTCAAGATTCCAGCAGCAAGATCTGTGCACCCGAGATCCAAGCTTTGGCTACCTGTTGTGGCCATTAAAGCGGATCTCTATCCAGATACTGCAACTAATGTTATATAACAGAATTTTGGCATTAATACTTTACAAGCTTTTGTAATTACCTGTGTATTTAACAGTTTACCTTGTGCCTAAGTAGCACCCAAAAAATGAATCTTTTTGTCTGGAATTCTTCCTGGTAAGAAAACAGTGCATTTCCTAATGTGAGGGTACCTAGGAATGCCTGTGCCTACAGCCACATTGCTGTACATCTTCGGTGTGAGATTAAAGGGCCCATTCGCAACAATTGCAGTGCGTTCCAGAGCGGTAGCTGCTGGAACGCATAGCAATCACACCCTAAACTCCCCCCCCCTTCATTCTGGGGCGGGAGGGAGCGTGGCGGTACACTGAAATCAATGGCATTGCAGCCACGCCTCCTGCCCGCAGTGCAATCAGACGCCTGGCAAAACATTGCCTGCGTTCCGGTCCACTGCGAACGCAAACAATGCTGCATGCTCTATTTTTTGCATTCGCACTGGACCAGAATGTTTTGCCATTGCGGGCTGTGGGGCGTGGCTGCGGTGCCATTGACTTCAATGCACTGCCACGCCCCCTCCCCAGAACGAAGGGGAAGTTTAGTGTGTGATTGCTGTGCATTCCAGCAGCTACTGCTCTGGAATGCACCGCAATTGGTGTGAACAAGCCCTAAGGTACTGCTGCCTCTGACTGCTAGTCTCATGAGATAGAGTCTACAGTAAAATTTGGAGAGGTCACTACTACAGTTTTTGCTGGACTAGATCATTGCCCAACTTTTTTTTGGGCACAGCTTCCACAGTTCAGTTTATCTTTAAGCCCCTCCCCATTTTATATTACAAAGTATGATGAATGGACTTTGAGGCTTGTCCTGATGCAGCAGAAGACACAGCACTGTATTGAACTCGGGCTAGGAGATGTTAGCACTGGAGACCCCAACATTTATAAGCAGCTAACAGTGCCCATTTAAATAAATGTTAAAATGTTCCTAAATGTAAGTGTATTATTATTAAGCTGCATGTTCCAGCATGTATTGTTTGTTCCCAGGCTACAGATACATATTAGAAATTAAAGGAAAAGCCAACAGTCTTTGTGGCTGATAGCTCAGAAGCCGCTGGGGCCACAAGCAAATTAAATCTGCAGAAGAATGCATGGGAGCATGCTTGTGGCCTATGCAAGCAGAGTCAGGAAATAACTGCATAAAATGGGCCATAGAGTCTTGCATTATTGTGATACAGACAACTAGGGCTGCAACCAACTAATTGATATTAAATCGATGAGAATAGTCAACTATTCTCATTATCTATAAGTTGGTTGGATCCCCTTGCTCTCTCCTCCATGCTGGGAGGAGGGCACAGCAAGCAGTGGGCGGGTGCAATAACCAGCCTGCTATTGGCTATTACAATTTGAAGTGGCTATTGTACCAGCCCACTACCTGCTGTATTTACATTCAGCTGCAGCCTGTAGAATCCTGCCACTGGAAGCTGTCATTCCCTGGCTGAATCTATTCAAGTGCCATGTGCTTACAATACAATTATTTTAAAAAATAATAATAATGATTAAAAAAAGGTGGGAAAAAAAATCCATCTATTTCAATGTCACCCCAAACGTGCCTCCCACCCACAATGTAAATCGCACGGTACCACAATGCCGTGCTTTCCAATGCAGTGAGATTGCAAAAAATTGTGCATACAGTTTTATTCTGAAGTAAACGTTATGTTTGCAGCACTTTATTTGTGCATTTTATTTTAAATTAAGGTTGGTGTTTAATTGTTTTTTTATTAGATTAAATTGAAAAAAAAATAAAAAATAAAAAAATCGGCCAGCTAAACGATGATAATAATAATTAGTTGCAGCCCTACAGACAACAGCAAAAAGTGTAGAAGACCCAGCCATACCCAATGAAGCTCAGAGAACTCCAAAAATGCAACAGACTACAAAAAGTAGGAGGCAAACTGACTCCAGGCTGCAGGTGTCGGCACCATCAATAGACATGTACTGTAAGCAGCTCCTAAGCTGTTAGTAGAAAGTAAGCTGGAGGCAAGCTCTTTGTTTTTTTCACATCTATACATAGAGGGGGAGAGGTGCAATTAGGGAGCCATGGTCGAGCCAATTTCATGTTGATTATCTATTTCCTTAAATGAAGATCTGGGGGTGTATACCTACCAGATCTTAATATTGTATATTGCCTCGATACATTGGCGTCTTCAAATAATGTATTATACGGTATGTACTGAAGGTTTAAACAGTTCTAGATACATATATTAGAAAGGACTATTAATGATATCCAATTTGTGGGGCTCATCCTGTGATAGGTTAATGATAAATGTGCATAAGAATTGTTCCAGTCAGGAAACTAAGTAATTAGAACTGAGCACCTTTCTGTTTCAACTGGGACTCAGTGAGGTGTTCAGCTACTAGCTTTTTATGAAGGCATATTCGTTTACAAGATATTGTCAACTTTAGATACATTATAACGACTGGATATAGTGTTTCAAAGATTCTGTACTTTATTAGAGTATGATATAACGGATTGGTTAATATTATATGGATCAATTATTGATATTTATATTACCATGCAGAAGATATGTGTGTTTAATTGCTGGTCATTGTATGTAATTATGTGATTTTCGTGTGATGTGGGTCACCCGTTATGGGGATGGAGGTATGACCCTGCTGGGGACGTCTGGGCTCATCACCCCTATCCGGTATCGGTGGGGAGATGTTTGGGTTATGTCTGCCTGCAGGGGGACACTCACGTCTCTCATCGATATCACGGCTGCTGCAGATTCATTAGTGTAGATGAGGGGGCGGTCCGATGGACTGTGTCCCTCACTACCTGGTCAGCGAGCAGCTGAGTGGGGGCGGCGCAGGCGCATCCACCTGGCGCCTGTGCCCTGGGAGCCTGTGGAGGGAATACAGAACACAGTGGGGGGGGAGGGGGTTGTTGTGAGGGGAGAGCTTTGGTCTTCTCCGATTTGATTTGGGGTGCACTTTGCAATTGGTGCATTTAATAGTGCCTAGGGATAGATTTATAGACTTCACACTGATAGGTATGGAGGTAATAGCAAAGATTGGGTTTTGGTATCACAGTACTACACACAATGGCGATAATGCTCTACAAATATGGGAACTTTTTCATTAACCTTTCTTGGTGATTATACACAATTAAATAATAATGTGAGTGTTCATTTATTTACATTTGTGGTCAAAGCCCCACTGATACGTACCCAGGAATCGAGATGATGGACCTGCCTATAATGACCTGAGGTGTGCCGTGGTCACTATGGTCAGTATGCAAATTAAGGGGGCAAAAACAAACTATAGGTTGAAATACTGGATCTATCGACAAACATTACGAGAGGAGTTTACCAAAAGCCTGAGCCATCTCCATCTGAGGGTCAGGTACATATCTGGTGTAGCACACCGAATTCCACCTACCCAGCTGTTTAATAATAGGCACCGGAATACCCTTGCTAGATGCGGCTGAGGCTGCCCCAATTCTAAATGAAGGGCCCGAATATTGATCAGGGTTGAGACCCATGTTGCAGATAAGAATCCAAATATGGCTCGAAAATTGGGAGGCGCTAAGGGGACTGCCTGACAAAAGGTAACAAGGGACTATCAGGAGAATGATGCTCAAGGGCTGCAACCTACCGGTCCAACAACCTGACCGGACCCCAAGCATTTTGTGTCTTATAAAATTTAACCTCAAAACTCTTACCAGGTAGCAGATGGCCAAAAATAACTGCATAGCCCCTAGAAGCCGCGGCACCAGAGACCACTAGAGGGGAGGAGTCTGACACTAGAGGGATAAACATCGAGACACTGTTCCACTCACCAAGGAACCGGTCCCACATCAACAAATCAGTCCAGAGTCCAGAAAAACCAGGGAGTCAGCATCAGGCACCGAAGGCAGCTATGCCAGCAATCTGGAATTAAAAGACCTACCCTGTGGGATGATATGCATGGCAAAAGCAAGCCTCCCCAGCACCAATTGCAGCTCCCTCCCAGTAGCCGTACCTGACTAACCAAGGCCCCGGTGACCACGGGCGTAATAACTGAGGGCGCGGGCGGAGTGGCAGGCGCCGCCACAGCGGCCTGCGCCTTGGAGCCGGAGACGTGCTGCTTCACAGACTCCAGCTTGCAGGTCCCGAACCGAAGAATTGAGCGAATTCAAGAGCGCATGGATCTGAGGCAGGGAGGGAGCCACGGACAGCAGAGACACCTGATCCGCGCTAGTGGTTGCCGCTCCGATGGAAGCGGAATTAGAAGACAGCGAAAAAGTTCCTCGCGAGCCGTTGCCGGGAATGGGATCCCCCTGCACCGGAGCTCAGCCGTCAGTAGGGGGGAATAGGCCAGGAACGCGGGGAGGAAGCACTGCCATGTCTGGATCCCCCGACCGGGGACGGCGGGGTGGAGACATAGCCCACGATGTCCAAAGGCCGTGACATGACCGTATAGCTGAAACAACAAATCGAAATGAGACAGACGGAAAAAAGGAATAGCAACCACCACCGTCACCCACGGAACCTACAGGAACCAGACCACGAACAAAAAACAACGTACCGAACACAAATGTGGGGCGAAATGAGGCCCGTGTCGGATGTAGCCAACTAGAGCCCGAGGGGCAGGGCTGATGGCGCTACTGAGTAAGGGACCCCAAGCCTAAACCTTCAGACACATAAAACACACAGACAAAGCGTATGTCAGCGAGCCCGCAACATAAAAGCGAAAGAAGCCGATAAGAAAAAAACAAAAACACACAAGACAAGCACAGACAGTACTCACAGACCAACCAGATTTGAATCTCCCGCCAGAAATGAGCCGCTGAGTGCAGCCGAAAAGCGAAAACGCGGACGAGGAGGGGAGACGAGCTGCCGCGAGCAGGAGAGACCGGAAGCCAGAAACCCGGAAGGAAGCCTCAGATGACGCCCACAAGCCGACAGGCGAGAGTGGGAGATGGAGCAGTTTAAATGTGTGGGGCTCCTCCCACAAATCCGGCTTATTAATTAGCCTACCACATATGAACACAAAATTATATCAATTTTCACATATATCAAATTTATTCTTTTTTAGACAAGTTTCGTTGGTCAATCCCATACATGTACATAAATCATGTATCTGGGGAGGCATGTGATTCATTTAATACACATTTATCTATGTTACACTAGCACACTATGAATATAGTTATTATACAGGATTTATTTAGCGCCAATAGTTTGCACAGAGCTTTACAATATAAGGAAGACATTACAGTCGCAATACAATTCAAGACAAGATGGTAAGGAGGGCCCTGCCCATGAGGGCTTGCAATCTAAAAGGGTTGTGGCACTTTGGAGGTTAAAGTCCACATAAAGCTACATGGTGTTAATAGGGGTTGAGGATTTGGTGTGTGTGTGGGGGGGGTTTAGGTTAAGGGAATCCCTTGCTTTGTAGGTTGGTCTTATATTCTCTATATATTTTTAGAAATGCCTTATATATTTATTAATTAGGGTACCTTCACACTGGGAAAAGAATCCCCTAGTAATTTCATTACTCCTGCATTTTTTCTAGACCAAGTGACAGGGGTCCTCTGTATCGTCTCTGCCGCCCTCTTCTTGTGTGGCCCCGATATCCCTGGCATGGAATTGAACGGAGATGAGTCGGTTGGCTTGTACAAGCCTCCATCTCTCTCTCTCCTGATCCGGCATGATCTTTCCCTTTCCAGACACCTGTTGTTTGGTAAGTACGGGGTACATTTCTGGGGACCTCCTACCCGTGGGGCTGATTGCTAAAAATTCCAATTCACATTATAGTTTAATGTTAAATTGATTGTTGTAATTAAATTGATTGATGTATAATTATTTATTAGAATAGCCTCCTATGGTCCCCTGAAGAAGCTTCATGCGAAACGCGTCAGTACCCGGATATGCCAGCCTCCCAGAAAATGAACAGTTGATGAAAATTATGTTTGTAATTATGGATGATAAATTAAGATATATCTGGTTGAATTTGGGCGTATCCTGGGCACTTTGTGTGTGTATAGCCCATTGGGGGTTTTTTTTTTTAATTCTCATGAATTGTATGTTTTTATTCTATTTATTATTTGCACAATAAATTTTGTTATTTTACATATCTATTGGTCGCGTACCTCTCTTAAACCCCTCATTCTCTTAGTTTTTTTCACAAGTAGAAAGTAAGCTGGAGGTACCCGGTACAACAGGACTAGCCTCCCCTTGACTAGAACCAGGCATTCTGTGGTTGGGTTATGGTAAGGCAATGTATAGGCTCAAGGTAAAAAGCCAGGCTTCAGCTACTCACAAAACCCAGACAGCTGGTAGCAGGCGACAGTCGGATGGCCAGAGGTGAAAAAGTCAATGTAGGAGGGCAGCAGGAGTGGATCAAAGACTGGAATCCCACGTGGCTCTTTTAAATCAGGAGCAGCAGCAAGAACATAATTCCTCAACACTGTATGGCAGGAAGGAGAGCACATAGTGTGCATGACACTACACCCAGCAAATTACATCAGAGCCACAGCATTAACTTCTTTCACAGCAAAAATAGGATACAGGGAGGCATCCACAACCGATGCAAATGAGGTCGCTCCTGATGCTTGGTCTGACCATCCAACTCATTAAGTAAGTCTTCAGAGATAGGGCAAGCGCTGAGGCAATGCTAATGGCTATGGACCTGGAAGGCTCTCCAAACCCAATGTTTGCCAGAATAGAGTCTGGAAAGCACCCTATGTGGAACCCAGTGGCTGAAGAGCACTTTCAGGGTAGCCCCCAACATCCAGTCCAGTGGGGCCCAGAAGCGGTACTCCAAATGCTAGACTGAGGACAACCACGCCAAATAGATGCAATTGAAGAGATAAAGCTCAAGCAACAATGTAAAGAAGAGTCGTGATTAAAGGAAAACATTTTTTTTTAAAGTGCTAGCTAAAATAGGTTAGTCTAACACAGCAAAGTTGAAGAAAAGACTTGTCTCTGACTAAAACACTAGCATAAATGGAGGCATGCTGGCAGTAGGTGGGGTTATCCTGGGCTGGCCTGCAGTTTGTTTGCCAGTATCCAATCCTCTTGTATGTAGTATAGCATGCAGTATAACCCTGGACAAATCCCAAGAGCCTGGTAGCCAATGCTTCTTAAAATGTACAGTTGGTGCCTAACTTTGGAGGTTTTTTTTCTTCTAGTTGTTGTCAATGAAGCTGGCTCCTGGATTGGCCAGACTGGCTCCCAAATTCCATATTAATTTTTGTGCACTTTTCCCATCTGATCATAGGCTGATAGAAAAGAAATCTATAGGTGTATGGCCAGCTTAAGTTTCCCCTCATTAAAAAGGAGAACTATTACCTAAGGGCAAATAAAAATACCCCTTACCTTTAGTCTATTAGCAGTATTCATTATTTCCAAAGACGAAGCAGATCTGAGAAAAACTCATCTTAACTAGTAGAAAACGGCCACCTGCAGCCCTGCTTACAGCTCCTTTTCCGTTAGGGGGCATTAACCGTTAATTCAGCCCTCCCTCAGCTTTTTTTTTTCTAAACGTAAATCTGCTGTGGCCTTGCTATCACTGGCCGGAGTGCTGATGAGGAGAGAAGCCTTGTTGACACTGCACAGCACATGGAGAAGGCAGGGACAGAGGAAGGAGACAGATAGGAGAGACAGAGCTCCACAGCAGCGTGTGCCAGGAAGGCAGGCACAGAGGACGGGGACTTGGAGGTAGGGAGAGAGCTGCTGAGTGCGCCCATATATTCGTGGACGCACAGCAGCTCTTCAGTGGCAGTGGAAGTGGTGTCAATGAAACTGATGAGATCAGTGGGGAGGATCCCAACAGTATTTTCGGGATCTCTCCTCATTGCGGCGCTCAGCCCCACCCATCATCCTAAGGAAGCTATTACAGGCTTAGGGTGCATTTCGGCTAATAGGAGTAAATTACAATATTTATTCCTTTAGCCCAAGGAATACAAAATTGGAGATAAGCTTGGATCCCATAGTTCTCCTTTAACATACAATGCAGCCTTGATATATTTAACCCTTTGCTAGGACAGACAGTGTTGAAATCTAGTTTGCAATTGATAAGATCTGTCAGCGCAGTACAGTCAAGAATAATAAATTCATATTTCTAAAAGAATGTCTTCCTGAATCTTCCATGGCACATGAAATATGCATATGCAATATGGAATTTGTGAAATAAAAAAGCTCCACAACTCACAACTATACAGTATGAAGACTTGCCTGAAATAACTAGTGGGTCTGGCTGCTCTCCAAAAAAAAAAAAAAAGGACTTTCCACAGGTTTATGGTGTTTCACCACCCAGTGAAACAGTAGCAATATTCTTTCTCACTTCTCAAGGTGCCCATACACTGCTCGATTCTCGTACGAGAATCGGGCGAAATCCCGCGATCGTACGAGAATCGAGCAGTGTGAACGAAGACGTGCGGCCGTTTCTACTGTACGGTCGCACGTCTTTTGTCGAACCAACATGCTCGAAAACCCGCCGAGAATCGTATGATTGTCGGCGGGTTTCTAGCCTGCTCGTCCGATAGCTGCGGAACGGGCCAGTGTGCGCACGCGCACACTGCCCGTTCTGCATTGCGGTCATCGGAAGCCCGCCCCTCAGCGGGACGGGCTTTCGATGATCGCAAGTACGATCTGCCCGTCCAAGGTGGCCAGATCGTACGAGCTTTCAATAAGCATACGACAATCGCAAGACAAAAGTCTTGCGATGGTCGTAAGGTGTATGGGCACCTTTAGAATGACTAAATGTAAGCAACTTTGACTGTGAGAACTTAAATGTAGCACAACATTAACACATCATTTATGTGTGCTATGAGCTTGTTCCTGAAACATTCATGCAGACTCTAGCAGTATATGAACACAATGAGATGGAATTCTGTCACGGACTGGTGGGCATATTCCATGCTTGGCAGATGAAGTTGCACACATTAGGGAAGTCATTGTCATATGCAGTAAGACTTGACAGATTGGTCACTACTCTTGATTACTTGCAATGTGGAAGAAGATCAAAATAATTCCAATTCCCCACCAGCTCCCTTGCAGCATTTTGACCTTATAAAAGAGTATTCTATAAACTGATGAATTGAAAGCCGCACTCAGCAGCCTTACTCAATTACCTAAACAATGAACACAGGAGATGTTAATATTGCAATCACACCAAAGGCCTGCTCTGAGTGCCCCTGCTGGAGATGCCATAAACTGCAGCCTGGTGTTTAGAAATACAGTATGGTACAGTTTTGAAAAGCTGGAACCCAGGGTACCAGACAGGCATTGGTTTACCAGATACAGAATTTAGATTATTGGATGGTTGCAGGACATACAGGAACAGAAAAAGTAGGTTATATATGGAAAATATAGCTTCTATCACTTAAAGTGACATTAAAGTGAAACTTTGCTCTCCCCTTCCCAATCCTGCTGTAGGGGCTTACCTTAAATAATGTCTCTTAATCCAATCATCTTCTTCTTTACTGTCCTTTAGCTGTCCCCCCCCCCCCCCCCCCCT
>NW_017306405.1:726354-845655 GCF_000935625.1 Nanorana parkeri | reverse complement strand
GTCTCCGATCTCCTGACTCCTCTGAAGTCCCACGGTGTCTGTGCGGGTGCACGCTGCTCCATATACTTACCTTGTGTCTCTCCTCGTCTCCCGGCCAAACTGCGCATGCCACCGCCCCAAGATCCTTTGCGGCCGCCTGAGAAATTTTCAGATGTTTCCCTTTCAAACTTCCTTATCAATACAGATACATTTTTAGTTTAATGAAAAAAATAAACGGCATTTGTGTTTAAAACTAACAGAGTTCTAAATTGTAGCAGTCTAGAAGATCTTCTGGGCTTGCTGGATTGATGTCGCATTGCCGGGCATTTTATATTAAATATTTGTTATCCTTTTCTGCTCTACTTGCATAGCTGCTGGATAATTGTGCTGCAATCTTGCAGTGGAACAAGCAGGAAAGTGGTAATGGGTGTTAGCTGTGAAGGTACAAGCCAGCTTTATCAGAGCTACTGTAGGGCCCACTGTCCAACACACCGCCTCAAAGACTAATGTAGAGGCGGCAGGAAAATGACAAAGCTACCAAGTCAATGTGTGAATTTTTGGAATGTTTAATGCTGTTTTTGCATGGGAGAAGGTGAAAGCCTAAAGAATAAAGCAGACCTTAAGCAAGGTCCACTTCGACTGTAACAGAGAAATTAGTGTCATCATATGGTCTGTGACAGAATGTGGAAATCTTAGGAATAAACAGGTAGAAATGCAAATCCTTTGGCAGTTAGAACAGCCCCATGTATGTATTTTATCTGTGTATCCATTAGTTGAAGTTCAGTTTAAGGCCTCATGCACACTACGTACCAAAACGTTGAGTTCAGGTGTGTTTGGAGCTCATTTCTAAAAACGCACCTGAACTCATGTGATGCATTTCTATGACAATGCACACCTAGGCGTCCAGCAGCATCTAGGTGCCTTCAGTCTAGGTCAGTATACCCAAAATAGAAATTTCTGCTTTCTGGGTCCGGCTAGCCCAGTTTTATGTGGCTAAATGCGTGTAAACGCGACTAAGCACAGCACAGAAAAAAGTGATCTGGGAAGCATAAAGTTGTTTTTCTAATTACCAGATAACTTCTGTTGGGCTTAAACGCAGCCTGCTAGTGTGCATGAGGCCTAAAGGTTAGACCTTGGCAAAAGTCAAGTGAGGTCATCCAAAATAAAAAATAGCACAGAGAAAAATTTAAAAAAACCTAAACTAGTAAGTCGAAGGAAACACTTTTTAACTTTTGTCAGCAAATCTGTCTATATGACTCTTCACTATCTTTCATTGCCAAGGAATCTTCGGCATCAGACAGTGTATCAGATGCCTGTCCCTGTTCCACATTGTACAGTAATACCTCGGTTCACGAATGCTTCTTTTCGCAAACAATTCGGTTTGCGAACAGGAAGTTCAGCAAAATTTTGCTTCTGTTCACAAACTCCAAATCGCGTGATGAACACGACCACGGCCATCTTTTCTGCTCCGACACGTGGTCGTGGTTTCCGATAGTCGAGATTGCGGTCGCAGACCGACTTGTGCACACTTGCGGTGAAGCTTTTTTGTGTGCTTTTTAGCACGTACAGTACTGTACAGTATTCAATCCAGCATGGCTCCAAAGAAAGTGCAGAGCAAGCATGGTGGTAAAAAGTGCAGAGTGGGAATGAATATACCTATGGTTCAGAACAGATAAACCTCAGTTACATTGAACCTTATGGGAAAATTTGATTCTGTTCTGGACCAAAAACGGTTCGTGACCACGTTCGTAGGGGTCAGAACGGATTAACCTTACAGGGAAATTTGATTTGGTTTGCGACCAGAATCATGGATCGAATAAAGTTCATGACCCGGGGTACCACTGTACATCACTGCTGTGTGAGGATGGGGCCACAGCACACAGATTGGGGAGTGTTGGAAGCCTGGCCCCCAAGTGTCAAATGCAGAAGATTGTTTAGCAAGTGTAGCTCTTCAAGAGAGCAAAGATCTGCAGCTTGGGCAGTGGGAAGGGAAGTACCCATTTCATAGTTTGTGCATATACCCCATTGAATGCTTCTGCTTTTTATAGTAAATTCAACAAAACAGGAACTTTACCAAATTATAGATCAAACATAAAAGAAATAAGTAAATATCCAGGGACACTATTCTAATAAACACATTTCTGTGACAGAAAACAAATGATGGCACAAAGGTCTGTAGCAGCATTTGAATAACTGGTACCACTTGCAATTTTCTCTAGATGAAAACCAAAATCTCTGGTGATACAAGGGAAGTTTTCCTAAAAGATTACAATAACATTACTGCCTTTCCTGCCATCGGGAAGTGTGGAAAACATGGCCTGTAAAAGACTTGTATAGACGCATTATAGATAAGCAGCTAACTGCATAGTACTCTCTTTATGTAAATTAATATGAGACAGCTTTATTCACAAAGAAAAATAAATTACCTTTTTCAGTCCGGCAAAGCCTTCAGATTCAAGAAAGAAGAACGCAAATGGCATCAGCACAAACAGACACAGATTGGAGAAAAGGGAAACCAAATTCCACAGACCTGAAAATTTCAAACAATACGGTTATTTAATAACAATAAAATTCCAGTGTATATTGTTTTGGAGCAGAGTATTTAAAATGTTCAGCAGTATGAGTCAAAATTAGCAAACATACACCTGGTGTATAAACAATTTTCATATAAGACACCATGCCCGAAGAAAACCACATATGATTCAGGAGCACACAAGTCCATTCTAGAAGCAGGCCGAAAAGTTATGAGCCATAGAACATATACTTTTATTGACATCAACAGGAATAATTCAAACAATGCAGATGACAGCCATCGTTTGTCTGCATATATCCAGGCCTGTGTGAGGCGAGGAGGGGACGAGGAGGACACTTTGTAAATGGAGGATAGTGAGGAGGGTCAAGTGATGAGACCGGAGCACTGTACTGCTTGAGTCACATCTCTCCCTCTCTTCAGTGCCCAGAAGCTCAGTGTTATGTGCGGGAGATAGCATGCTGCAAGGTAAGATTTTTATACTTTGCAGGAGCCCTCCACACACAACAACCACCTTTTTAATAATAATGTATGCATCTAGTGCCGAGTCTATAGTATCATTTTTCCTCAACTGTGGCTTTAAAATATGTTTTCAATGTCTTGCCTAAAAGGTCACGAATCGCTTTAGCTAGAATGATTTAGATTCACTTATTTTGGGTGCCAGACTTGCCCCGACTCCCATTGAATGCCATTGTCCAATTAGGTTGCAGTAAAAGCACTCTTACTGCATAGGCGAATGGTTGGTGACAGGGCCTATCATTAAAAAGGAATTTCCAGTAACAAAGTGAAACTAAACCAGAGAGACCCCCAGGAAGAAGCTCTGCTCTGATAAAAGTTACAGGAAGCATCTCGTTATGCCAGTTCTTAGCCAGGCCCCCTACATTTAGAATGATGTACAGGTTGAATTTACTGGAATCCACTTAGCTCCTGGGATGTGATTGGTTGCTATAACCAACACTGACATTCTCCATTCCTCTTCTTTATATACATCAGGCCCATTCAGTTTTTCTCCATGATCTGTTAAGTTAATATATCAATTTTATTTCAAGCTCTGTAGAGGCCTTAGGACACGTCTTTATCACAACATTCATAAAACGTGTGTCCCTGGAACGAGGCTAGATCCAGAAATAGAATCATCGGTGGTCCTAATGAAAATATTTAATATGTCAGGCTGCAGCCTGGCTGTCATCCAAGATTTAAAGCCCACAGATTTCTTGGGTGATTAATCTGAAGCGTGCTTTGCTGAAAGTCACTTTGTGAAATGTGTCTCTGAACAGAACACACTATTTACGTTTTACAGTGCCTGTGCTGGCAAATTATACTTTGTCACCTAACTCAAGAGGGGGGGGCTCCATAAAGCCTAGTGAAAGAAAAACTGGAGTCCATGTGTCACTACAGCTTTTAGTACTATAGTAACTAGGAATGCAAAGATACCAGTGCCGATACTTGGCATTTTCATGAGAACTACCAGGGTTGTAGCTGGGACCTGGCTCTGGCGCTCCACCACTGTCCTGAAATCATTAGTCTGTATTGTTTTAGAAAAACTGTCACATGACACTAAACAAAAATGTATCAGTACTTGTATCTGTGAGTACTTGGAAAAATGGTATCGGTGCATGTTATAGATTTAAAAATAAAATAAAGTATTAAAGGAGAACTATGGGGTCAGTGTTTTTCCCCATAGTTCTCCTTAGGGTAACGGGAGGACACAAACTAGCGTCCTCCCGTCACCCTAAGCTCAGTATACCGCGAGCTAAAGCTCGCGGTATACTGAGACGCCTCACCTGGAGCGGATCCCGACGTAGATGACGGGATCCGCCCAGCTGCGTGAGTGACAGCTGGCTCTGCCTACCTAGAGGCAGAGCCAGCTGTACCCGCCCCCTCCCCCGTCTGTTCCGCCAGTCAGCGCTGGCAGATGGGAGCGGGGAGAGGGGAATCCAGCCCCTCCCCCTGTCACGGCAGAGAGCCGTGACAGGATCGAGAGGTGAGGGAACCCGGTATGTGTTCCCTCACCTCCCGATCTACTGAGCGGACCTGTGACAGTCTCATTGTCACAGGTCGGCTTAGAACTATGAGGTGAGTGGAAATCACTCATCTCATAGTTCTCCTTTAAAACAGAGATACAAATCCCAGGAGCTCCGTGTGCTCCTTACAAATGACAGCTGCCTCCTAACTTTTGAATCTTTCTCTAGTCTAGTCATGGAGCTTGAAAAGTATCTGTACTTGTACTGAGTACTGTACTTGGTATCGGTGCATCCCTAATAGTAACCAAAAAGGTTTCATCTTTCAATCGCAAAAAGAAAAAAAGAAAAGTACAGGCTATAATCCTTCAAATAACACACAATCGGATGAGAATAGATGTTGAACTCCAGGTGATGAAATTGTAATTCTGAAATGTTGTGCCTCAGTTCATTGTAACATTAACAAATAAAACGGATTTTAAAGTCATAAGGTTTCTTTTTTTTTGGATCAGCTGGCCCTGATATCCAGACCTACCTTCTCTTCTGTGCTCCCCCCCCAGTGCTGACAAATCTACACTCACTGTTGCTGCCAATTTATTCAGCACTTATGAGACCCCTGATGAAGTCACGTGTTTTGACGTAACGTACGTAGGGCAGAGCTTCTGATATCACTGCACTGAGCTGAGCCGGACGAACAGGTTTTATTATCGCTTTGCTGCCATTTGCCCTGCTGGTCTGATCCAGCAATACCCAATGCCTGTACTGTTTATATCATTGTGAGTACGCATTTTTTATTTAATAAATTGCATTTTATTGGACATTACGCACTATGCCCTTGTCCTTTTTCTCTTTCCACCTGGATATAAATACCTGTGATCTGAGGAGACCTTATCGCCTGTTCCGTGCATGGGCTTCCCTCCCCCATTAAGAAGGGAAAAAGCGCATTTGACCTAGCTCTGTAGGTCTACCTCCCCAGGTGAGCACTCACTTGTTGTCATCACTCACTGGGTGGAGGTGAAGGTCTGCCTGCATTGTGCGATTATCCTTACCTGAGAGTTATATGCAGATTGGCTGCAAATCATCGGAAGGATTTTTTTTTTGCACAATCACCATTGTTTGCTTTTGCTTTTTTCCTTGAGACTTTTTATTGTCTATATTGCTTTTTTGTCTTTGTGTAGATATTTTATATGCCTCATTTGTTTGAAGGCTCATATATGTGACTCACTTATATATGTTTCACTTTATTAGATATGTATGATTATTAGCTCGGCACAATATTGTTTTTCACACTTATGAACGTCTGCTTATTTTGGCCATTGGGAGGACACTGATGAATTAACTCCTGCAATGAGCATGGAGGTTACATCACTCCTGCACCCAGCTCCATTCTCAGGATTTTACAGATGCCCCGAATTAAGCAGGTATGTACACTGCATGGCAAATGCACAGCAAATAAAATAAATGATTAGGGGATTGGGAAAGAAGTGGCAGAAGAGTGACACAAAGGTAAGTGCAACATATACGTTACAATTACCTTTGTACTGCCGCACAACACATTATTTACACAATCTAATCAGCACATCCTGAAAAATCCTTCTGCCCCATGGTCTCTATTGATAAGCAAAACAACAAATAATCTCATACATGACACTATAGAGGAATTTGGGCAATACGTGAGGCCTGCAGGTCTCTGGAACAGAAAACATAAAGAATAGAAGTAGTATTGCTTACATCGAATATTGAAATGACACAAAATGAATGTAATTCATGTACCTTTACCTCCATCTAGTGGTGACTATCTGACAGAACACCAATACATTTCACGTTTGTAAGACAAAAGAAAAGCAACAATGTCACATTCTGCTTATACGGTTCTGTATTTTTCAATGACTTTAGGCCAGACACCAAGTATCAAAATATAACAGCTTCTAACATTATTTTAACTCATTTCAATAGGTACTCTAATTATGCTTCTAATGTATGTGCTCATAATGGTCAAATTTTAAAGGGCTTACTTTTAGTGATGCACCGATACCAATACTAGTATTGGTATCGGTGCGGATGCCGAGTATTTCGGCGAGTACTCGTACGTGCCCAAATGCTCCGATGCCTAGCCCGCTACTTCCGGTTGGCCAATCAGAAAGCCGGGGGGGTGTAATGACACACTGCCCGGCTTCCTGATTGGCCGGACAGCCGGCTCCATGCTCCCTCGTCACTTGTGATTAGAGAGCATGGAGCCGGCTTCCCCGACAATCAGGAAGCTGGCCAATTAGGCCAGTAATGACGCGGAGCCCAGGTTTCTGATTGGCTGGGAGGCCGGCCTCGTGCTCCCTCTTCACCTCATGACGAGGGAGCATGGAGCCAACTTCCGGCCAATCAGGAAGCCGGGCGTCGTGTCATTACACAGCCCAGCTTCCTGATTGGCCAGAAAGCCAGCTCCATGCTTTCTCGTCACCTAGTGACGAGAAGCATGGGGGCGGCTTCCCTGCTAATCGGGAAGCCGGGTGGTTAGTCTTTACATGCCGCCTAGCTTCCTGAATGGGACTTCCGGTACTCTGTATTGGCAAGTACCAAATAAAATATCGGTACTCGATACCGAAATACCGGTATAGGTGCATCCCTACTTATTTTACCAGCAGAAATGCCACTAGCGTGTAGTAACAGATAGCGACCATCAAAGTCAAATGTCAGCTGCTTTAGTCTGCAGACAAAATTGACTTTATGTACCATGATTACTGTCCATCATTGCTCTTTGCTGCGTTTTAATAAACCCAAAAGGTGAGATATAATCTTTCTACATGTTTACATGTACATTTAGAGCCCCATCACACTGTTGTGTATTCTAATAGGCTGTCTGCGCACTAAAACAGGTGCATGTACTAATTCCTAACACAACATACCGTAACGCAAAGCAGTCTGCTACCATGTGCTGCAATGCATGTCCACTGGAAAGGCACGTTGGAGCACAGTTCAGAATGACTGGCATCACACCAAGCCGACACACGTTACCATAGCTCAATGCTGTGAACAGACCCTTACTGAACACTCTGCCATTTTCTCTGCCACTGAACACTCTGCCATTTTATTAAAACTGGAGCAGACAGAATCTGGAGTGGTTGCCCATAGTAACCAATCAGCTTCTCTCTTCAGTTTGTTCAGTTAAGCTTTAAAAATGAAACAAAGAAGCCAACTGGCTGCCGTGGGCAATTGCCCCAAATTCTGTCTGCTCCAGGTTTGATAAATTCCCTTCAATATTTTTACAATGAATGGGTTTAAACTGGGGAAGGCAGTGTTGGGGAACAGGGGCGGACTGACAACACATGGGGCCCCCGGGCAATACAACATTATGGGGCCCCCTTGTGCTCCACCCATATACAAGCCCCATCCACAGCCGAATTGCTGTACGGGCTATTCACAATATTCACAATAGCCCGTACAGCAGCCGAAGGCAGCTGAGCGGCTCAGCCAAGCCGAACCCATAGGCTTCAGCTTGGCTGAGTCGTATTCACAGCCAAAGCAGGGAGAAAGGTCAGCCGAAGCCGAACGATCTCCACGCAGATGACAGCTGGGCTGGGCAGTTGTAATAACAGATCAGCGTCCTCAAATGACCTGGGGATGCTGATCTGTCATTAAACAATAACAACTGGGCCATGCCAACAAATGGGTCATGCCATCACAGCCGACTCCACCCAGTTGTTATTTATTGGCTGGGACCTACTAGAAGACTCTGGCAGGTGCCGGCCAATTGGAAACAGGATGTGCGTTGTTTTTTCTTTAAAATATTTTTAATTTACATTTTTAAAAACCCCAGTGGTGAATAAATACCACCAAAAGAAAGCTCTATCTGTCCCCCAAAAATGGTATAAAATTAATTTCAGTACAGCGTTGCATGACGGAATAAATGTCAGTCAAAGTACCGCTGCGCTGAATACTGAAAAATGGCCTGGATGGGAAGGGGGGTTTAACAGCGTGGATGTCAACTGGTTAAAAAAATTTTCTTAAAACATTTTTTCTCATTCATTTAACTTTTTTTCTATTCTGCTCGCTACCACGGAGGTACCGAGCAGAATAGCCGAGCCGAATGCCGCTCGTGGCATTTGGCTACTTACTCACTGCTATTCGGCCCCTGTGAGAAATGGGGCGAACGGCAGTGAGTGAGCTGCCGGAGCTTCGGCTCAGCCGATCCAGATGTCGGATCGGCTAAGTCGAACTCCTTCTGCACTTCGGCTCAGCTGATGTACGGCTGATTTTAGCCGAGGTACAGCTGAAATCAGCATTACAAGGCTGAAGTGAATAGCCGAAACAGCGTTCAGCTCACTTCACTTTGGCTGGGTTATTCATTGGTGAATAACCCCCAAAGCATTTGAATTTCCGTGCGGAAGACCACACGGGACGCAAACGCTATATGTGAAACAACTGCATGGAGTCCGCTCATTACAGCTATTATTTAGCCGCGAACGTACAGAATCCGCTGGATTATCGCACTTGCACTATTTTGGGCGCCGTGCGGTTTCGTACTGCGTGTTCCAATAGTCTGGACAAAGCACATAAAAGTGCATTGTTTTTTCTGTTTAAAGCGGCTCCGCTCATATGCGGACAGCCGCTCCAGTGTGTACTGCAAGCACGATAATCCGTCAGATTCCACGTTTGCGGCTATATAATGGCCGCAAATGAGAGGAATCCGTGCTGCTCACATATAGCATTTGCGTCCCGTGCGGCCTCCCACATGAAAAACCGCACAGGAAACTCAAACGCTGTATATGAATGGAGACAAAAAGGTTAAAATCTTCCCATTTACAGCTCATAAGAAAAAAGTAATTAAATTCACTTACCAGCATCAGGGCTCCTGATCCCCCGGTTCCAGTCAGGGTTTTTGTAGAACTCTTAAGTGGGGGGCCCAGGGCCGGATCTCAGTGGGGCCCCCCCAGCATGAGGCGCTCGTGCCTCTGTCCCTCCTCCGCGGTAGGTCAGCCCTCTGTCCACTGCAACACGCCCCCATCCACTACGACACGCCCCCACCTCAGAGCTCTTCTCAGCCGCGCCGCTGTAGGAGATGCAGCTCTTTTAAAGCGACAACGGCAGTGTATAACAGGCCCGGGAGGCGGGCGACACTGCCGTCGCCGATTTAACAAATCTGCGTCCTCCTACATGCGGGATGAAAAGGGCACGGAGATCTGTGACGGGCCCCCTCTTTGGCCACAGGCCCTCGGGCAGTGCCTGACTGCCCGTATGGTCTGTCCGCCCCTGTTGGGGAATACGATTGCCCAATAGCTTAGAACTGGTAGTCTATGGGGGGAGTGTAATTAGACACAGCTAGGTTTTGCCCACAAAAGGAAGAGGCCACACTAGACCAGGGCTACTGGGTGAACCATTGCTGCCGAGGCTGTGTAAAGACATTCTGGGAGTGCCTGTCCAGGTCTGTCTCTGCCTATATGAGGAAGGAGTCAAATCAATTTAACATCTGACTTAAGAAACAGTGAGAGACTGTCGAGAGAGTCTGTGTAAGAGCAGACTGAAAGTCTAACTAAAAGTCTAACAAAAACGATCCAGCGAGGAGGCTGGAAAATCTTTATTGTGTTGTGTTATATCCCATGCATGACAAGTTCTGGTGTAATCCTGCTTTGTTGATGAATAAAAGGGGTTGGTATTTTGGGTGGAGTCATGCTGGATGAAAGAACATTTCATTGGCTATATCCCAGAAAGCTGTGAAGACAATCTTATCCACCACAAAATGAGAAATCTGATTTATGCAGAGTACCACTTACTCCTGCACTAGAGTCTGGTCAGATCAGCTCCTTCACCTTCAGATTCTGGACTGCTAATACTGGACAGATAATAAGCATCTCCAGCCAATTAAACATAATTGACAAGTGAAAGAAAGATAAAGAACACACAACTTGAAGTACTCATTGTACGTATTGGTAACAACAGAATGATTTTATACGGTTTGCGAAATGGTGTCAATTTTACTGCGAGTTCCACTCATTGTTTCATTTATGTGACAACATTTACTAACCATGAATGAGAGATCCATTCAGCCATTGGATATAGTAGCTTTTAGGGAAAGACAAGAGGATCTCATTGCTGATAATGGAGAAAGGAAGAAGCAGCACAGCACCGGCTGAAACTGCCAGTGTGAATGTACTCAGGAACAGTCTGGAAGAGAAAACACAAGTATTGGTTAGCCGAAAGGCAAAACAAGTATCAGTATTTAAAAAAAAAACATTTCCCACTAAGAAATAATTCACTATAAGTTTTACAACAAAATCCAACAATTGCAGTTCTACAATTTGCTGCTAGAGGGCACCTAATACCATAATTTCAAACTCTTCATGCTCCAGAAACCACATGTAAACCAGAACAAGCTAAAGCAAGTTTTGAGAAGATGGATATTATACCTTTCTTTTTCATGACTCACTGAGGGGAATTTATCAAAACTGGAGCAGACAGAATCTGGACCAGTTGTCCATGCAAACCAATCAGCTTCCTCTTTCCTTTTCAAAGGTTAACTGAACAAACTGAAGAGAGAAGCCGATTGGCTGCCATAGGCAACTGCTCCAGATTTTATCTGCTCCAGTTTTTGTTTTGTTTTTATAATTCTTTCTTTAAGTTTTATATTTTCAATAACAAAGAACATAGAAGAACATAGCTTAAGCATTATGGAAGGTTTACAAGTTAATCATATAATATAAACATTTAAAACTATATCTTGGAAAAAAAAAATCCAATCAGATATTACAGGCGTATAATCCCATAGGTATATGTCTTTAGACCATATGGTCATTGAGACTAAATGAGAACATATACATACATGCATACTCACATACACACACATACATTTATATTATTTATTTATTTCTCTTTCCTTATTCACCCCCCTCTCCCTCTCTCCTTCCCCTCCCCCTATCTTCCGAGAAGTAAGAGAATCAGGAAAGATTCTGCTCCAGTTTTTAAAAATTCCCCCACTGTATTTAACATTAAATAGCTACGAAAAATAGGATTTTTTTAACTCTGTAAAATCCTTTTCTCGATGGACACAAGAAGCCCTAAACCTTCAGGTTATACTGCCAAACACAGGAGGAGTTGACATTGGAAAACACAAAAGCTGTAGACCAGCCCAGGGTATAATTATTAACCCTTGCACTGGGGCTGCCCCTGCACTCGGTTAACTGCTCGTTTGTGCTTGACCTTTGATGACGCTTAGAACCAAACATCCAGACCAAACTGTAAAAGGTGCCCACACACCTTACGATTATCGTACGATAATCGCGGGAAATCCCGCGATCGTACGATAATCGCAAGGTGTGTGGAAGGCGTGCAACCGTTTCTACTGTACAGTCGCACGACTTTGTCTTACGAACATGTTTGAAAACCAGCCGAGAATCGTACGATTTTCGGCTGGTTTGTGGCATGCTCGTAAGATAATTGCCGCACAGGCCGGTGTGCGCAAGCGCACACTGGCCGGTCAGCATTGCGGTCATCAGATGCCGCCCCTCAGCGGGGCGGACTTGTGATTATCGCAAGTACGATTCGCCTGTCCAAGATGGGCAGATCGTACGTTTTTTTAATGACCTTACCACAAGACAAAAGTCTTGCGATGGTGGTAAGGTCTATGGCCAGCTTAAGAAAGAGATGATACAGCCTACAGAGAAGCTGCTGGGAGGGAAGCCCCAGGACTTGCATCAAGCGAAGTACACCTTTCACATCTCATGATAGACCTTGAGGGAAGTGGACTTTCTAGGCTTGAGCATTATTTGAATTACTCAGATGCCACTGTTCCCTAGAACATGGGTTTTAACAGCCATGGTATTAGGGCCAGCAACCAAGAAGCAGGATGTTAAATCAGCACTTCAGCCATTAGAACTAGATGGTTTGGCGGGGCCCATGGCGTATCTGCTTGAAGGGTTACCAAGTTGCCATACCACATCTGCCTGGGCCAATCCAGATAAATGAGGATCAATGGAATACACCTCTAATCTGTAAAACAGATAAAGCAGGAACGCAAGGTTCTGCCAGGGACAGGATCCTCTCCACCCCTCATACTGCAGTTAGACTTCTAGTACCTCCCTGATGATTGATGTAAGCCTCCACAGTGGCGTTGTCACACTTAATCTGTATCGGATGGCAGGTTCATCCAACTCTGAAGGAACAGCCAAAAGTAAGCTTCAAGTTTACTCAGACAAACAAGTACCCCACAACGATAAGATGCCCCAGACTCACCCCAGTCCAACAAGCTGGTGTCTATTGTAAGAAGCTTTCAAAAGATGGGAAGAAATGCCTTCCATCTCCAGAGCCAGATTCCTGAGCCACCAAGCCAGGAAAAGCCTGTCCAGAGATCGGGCCAATTTGTCCCGCTGAGACAGAATATTGTGTTGTAGATGTCTGGAATGAAAAGGGGCAAAGAGAACTGGCTTGAAGAAGGCTACCATCAGCCCCAAGTTCAGGATCTAACTGAACCTCTAATGTCTGGACAGTCACATACATGCTGTCCAACAAAGCCCTGGCTAACACTTCCTTCAACAGGAGGTTGTCCAATAAACCCAAGATGGGGATAATCCAGGGGTGCAACAGGGCCAACTTTGGAGCCAGGGCCTTAGAGACCACCCAAAATGCAGAAAATTGGCTGAATGGCAGGGCCACTAACTGGTAGTGCAGTGGCCCTACAGCAAACTGCAGAAAGTGCTGACGTGTTGGAAAGAAGGGCACATGTTAAAGTGATATTAAAGTCAAAAGGGTTTTAAGCTATTCCAAACACTGATTAAAACACTTACAATGGGTGCTGCTTCTTGATGCTTAAAAGTTTTCGTTTCCTGCAGAATGAGCTGATCCCCTGACCACTGACCCTGATCTCCTGTTTTAGGGGGGCTCCTTTCACTTGCAGGATCCTATGGTGCCACCCTTGTGTGTGCTAGTAAGCTGCATGTGTTTCCACAAACAGCAAACCAAGCTACTCCCCTCCCCCCTGGCCCCCTATCCTCCCTCCACCCTCCTAGAAGCTAGTACTGCTGGAAACTGCTCTGTCCCTTGTGATCTTGACTGGGCAGGATGTTCAGGGAAGTTGAGCTGAGAGACTTGGAACCAGCTGTTCAGAAACACGATGGCAGTAAGTGCTTGGTCAAAAATATAAAGAAACACTTTGTTTGGCAATGTAGTATTTGTTTGATCTGGATTCATTATTGGAAAAAGGTTTGAGAAATGAATACTCCTTTTTAAAGTAAAAATCTTTTATGACCACATAAGTCAGAAAGTCTAACTGGTAAAAGTGGACAATGACAGACATGGATTTTACCATCTGTAATTTTTGGGCCCAGACAAACATTGAAGGCTTTGAGCTCAAAGATGGGGCGAATACCTCCTTTGGGTTTAGAAACCCTGAATAGGTTGGCATAAAACACTTCAAGCTGTTCTACAGCAGGGACCAGGGGCTATGACACCTTGGCCCAGAGAGGGCCCAATGGACAAGTCTGCAAGGAAAAACAATAAGGTTTAAAGCGAGAACACAAGGAAGGTGCAGGGAATGAAATGCAAGTTTGTAGCCATGGGACACCACCTCTTGCAAAAAGTCGAAGCAGCACAAAGGTGGCCAAGCTCGGAGGGCTTCAACGCTGAAGTTGAGGGAGTAGAGAAAAGAAAGGAGGCTTATTGATGTTAAGAACGGGAGAAGATTTCAAAGTCCAGCACGTTAGCCAAAGTGCCCTACACATATGTGACAACAGGAGATTCAAGCGGGAAATAAGTCAGCAGACTCCCCATAAGCCATCTACTGTATGCACACTCTGCACAAGCAGAGGATCAATAGCAGTGGTGTTGATATCCCTTTTAAAAGGCAGTAGAAAAATAGAACAGAGAAATTAAAACTGAACAAAAAGCAGGATAAACTTATTCAGTGTATCACATCCCACTCAAAGTTTAAGCCTTTGGGGATGCGGGTATCTTAAATATCCAAAATACTTCCCCTTCTCCTCAGCAAAGAAAAAAAACAGTCTCCTCTTCTATTAGGATGCTGAATCCTCTAAATAATTTGTACTCCTGAAGATTCTATTCTACAGCCAGGACACCTTACATAATATTTCACCTTGTTGGCGTTCTTTTTTGTCCTAATATTAGAGATTGCATTCTACCAACGTATTGTTTACTGCACACTATACAGGAAATAACATACTCCACATATCAAGTCTTACAGTTTACTAGTTGCTGAATTTCAAAAGAATCTCCAGCAAGACATGCAAATCACCCAACAGGATACAGCTAGAGCAGCGAGAAGAACCACATCTAAAACATACCCGTTGTAATAAACCATGTTTTCTTTTTAGATTGAAATGAAAAACTAGGAGACAAAATATTGTATAGGCTCTGCTAGCAACAAATTATACACCCCACAGTAACATACACCCCACAGTAACGTCCCTTTCAGGTCCAGATTCCCATATAAAATGAGTAAACATCTATGCGTTATATGCTTAACCTCTTCAAATTCTAAGCTATACCGAGTAGTATAAGTAACAGGTTGAGAATGGTCATACTTCTGTCTTTGATTTCTTTTTAAAGGTGATTTTTATTAAGGTTTGTAGTTTACAATTGTATAACTTTATATACAACAATAGTGCCAAGGCGGCAGTAAACAAAAAGAAAGAGGGAGAAGGCAACTAAAGCAGACACTGACAATACATAGCCAAAGTACAGCTTACAAAGCCAGAGTAAGGTATTGAAATTCCACTAACATATGCAAAAGAAAAACATACAATAAAAGGAACATCATTCTAGTACAGGGTACTTAGCACTGGGGGCGCAGTAATAGAGGACAATAGTACAATGAGAATCAACCACAACAGCTGGAAAACACATTATGAAGAATGTGTCTTATTTCTAATAGCTCTGATTTCCCTTTAGAGATTCTCTCTTCAAGTGTAGGGACTTGTAGAGAGGAAGCCTACGCAGTCTACGCAGCAATATAGGTCCTAGTAATACTATCATCTCTCCTCCACTGCCAAAGCCTCCATCTCAAAATTTCCCATATAAGAACTAGATACTTTTCGAGTACCAGTGCAGATACTTGGCATTTTCATGAGAACTACCAGGGTTGCAGCGGGGACCTGTTTCTGGCACTCCACCAATGTCCAGAAATCATTAGTCTGTATTGTTTTAGAAAAACTGTCACATGACAATAAACAAACATTTATCAGTACTCGTACTTGTAAGTACTCGGCAAGTACCAGTACTCGCAAAACTGGTATCTGTGCATCCCTTTATTTATATTTATAAAAACAAAATCGTACATTAAAACAGAGATGTACAAATCCCAGGAGCTCCGTGTGCTCCTTACAAATGACAGCTGCCTCCTAACTTTTGAATTTTTCTCTAGTCTAGTCTTGGAGCTCAAAAGTATCGGTACATGTACTCGTACTTGTACTGAGTACTGTACTTGGTATCTGTGCAACCCTAATAAGAACAATCCTGTCTAGCATTAATGAATTGACCCTTAGGTATACCCCCCCTATAATATGACTGGGATGATGGCATGGAGGAGAGAATTTCTAGAAATAGATTTCCTATAAGCTTGAACGTAGATAATATTTTCAAAATGACTACCACTTATTGAAAGTGAGTAATTCATTTGAGTGGCTTGCTCTTATATAAACCCTTTAATGGGTTCCGATCTCCAAAGACATGGTGCTCCTGCCACCAACCAATATAGAGGCTGGCATAGCAAGGCACAAATTTGGCGCCCGTAGAAGCGCCATATCTCTGGAGATAACCCTGTCAAAGAACTATGTTTCAGCAAAAAAGTCTTGCCTACAAAATAAAATTCTTTAACCCCTTGCCGCCTGTAAAATTACGAGTGGACGGCGGATCCTTCCTGGCAGGTGATCGTACCTGTACGTGATTTTTTTTTCTGCGGGCGAGCACGAGCAGAATCCCGCTGGGAAGGATGACAGCCGTTACCGGCTGTCTCATACGAGTACTCGGCCGGCTCTGTAGCCGGCTGATCGCTTGTATAACATCGTATGATGCAGGCCCCCCCTTCGCTGCCGCGCCCCCCCTCCTTTGCCGCTGCCAGTTATCCCGGGCACCGCTGTCCCCCCTGCTGTGCCCGGGACTGAGAAGACCGGCACAGTGGCTGCTCGAAGAGAGAAGGATGAGATCAACATTTCCCCCACCGGTGATCTCTCCCCATTTTTGCTCTCTAAAGTCAGAATTTTAAAAGCTTGACATGTTTGGTGTCTATTTACCCGACGTGACCTGATCTTTTATATTTTACCAAAAAATTGGGTAATAACAAAATGTTTTATAACATAACGTAAGGAAAACAGTTTATTTTTCAAAATTTTCACGTTTTTTTTCGTTATATAGTCGTGGTAATTAAATACCACCAAAAGAAAGTCTATCTGTCCCTAAAAAATGGTATAAAATTCATGTCACTACAGCGTTGCATGACGGAATAAATGTCAGTCAAAGTACCGCAACGCTGAACACTGAAATATAGCCTGGCCAGGAAGGGGGTGTCACACCCGGTCAGCAAGTGGTTAAATCTTTGACATAATGTGTGTAATGCAAAGCTCTCAAATCCAAATCATGAGGAATGCAAGAATGCAAGAATTGTATTAATGATGTAATGTAACAGGGGTAAACCACTTACTTTGGGTATCCCACTTTCTACCCCCAACTTCTAAAGAATATGTTTAGTATCACGGAAGTACAATAGGTGTTCTTTCTTTTCTTGCAAAACGATGGTTTGAATCATGCAATTATGATTGTAAATTGTAATATAGAGTATTTATGTTACATATCACTATTACAATATAATACATCATGCCATGTTTAGATGAGGCATGTGCCTTTAAAGGTTTTCAGGGGGGGGGGTTTGTCATCTTTTTGATTGAGAGCTGTATATAAGGAACTCTTTCCCTGTTCACCCGTGTCTAAGCCCGTAAAGATGAAACGTATCAGAGGGGGTGGTGCCTTGGACAGGGCCTGCAGCGAGTACTCTTGTTTTATCTCACTGAATAAAGCTACTTCTTACATCAGTGACATCACAGGCATTGCAACAGTTGCTTGCAGAGAAAGAATGTTATCAATTACGAGGCCTTGTACCCGTGGTAATTCTTTAGTCCATTAAAGCTGAACTTCAGGCATCTGTTAAAATTCACCAACGGTGAAAAGCCTATTTTGTCAAGGGGTTTTAAAGGAGTTCTGAAGTCCCAGCATATAATATCCTGTTAGAACATCAGCATTGTAACAGCAACACATACTATACATGATTTTAACCCCTTCGTGACTGACGACGTACAGTGTACGTCGCCAGCATCGGGGCTGTTTAAACAGACTCCCGGTGACTTTTGCCGCCGGGACTCTGTTTAAACTTGTAGAGCCGACTGCCGGCTTTACAACAGAAGCGATCCTGGCGCAGATCGCTTCTGCGTCCCGAAGAAGGGGCCGTCCCCCCCCTTACTTCCTGGAATCCCAGTGTGCTTTGTATCTCTTTCCCTGCTGCTTGGTGTGATGATTTTTCATGATTACATATCCCAGCATGCATTGCTTTCAGCAAGCAATGATAATGTTACATTGCTCAGATTTTGAGTTGTCGTTCAGAAGGCAGGCTTAGTGAGGATATGAGCATATTCACAGGGCTGAGTGAAAGTGTGTCAGAATATTGAGGAAGTACATCCTATGGGCATCTTCAATAATTTTACAAACTGCTAGATCTAGGAGTGGGGTAGAACTTTTTTGTTTTTGATAGAGTAAAGAGGGATTAGAACAGTTTTCATTGGTATGCGTGTCCCTTTTAGGGAGATTCACCTTCTTTGCTTGTCCTGGTGACCTTTATCAATGAAAGTAAAGGAAAATCACAAATTGTGGATTGTAACCAGAACAGGAATAGATGGGAAATCTTCCAGTGGGGATTGGTAATAACCCTCCTGTACTCTATCCAAAATTAAAAAAAGTTTTGCCTTAAGTTCTACTTTAAATAAGCAGAAATATTTCCCTTTATCTTGGCTTCTACCCGGCTGTACGATTGGTCCCCAGGGCTGCTCCTTTTAGCCGCATGACAGGTCGTAGCATTCAGTGCTGCACTGTACACAAGGATGTTGGGGGTTTGCCCACATTCAGGAAGCACTGAAAAAGTGGAGAGGCGGGTTGGCTGCCAGGGGAACGCGGAATAAGGTATACATTGTGGTTATTCCAATCTCTTTTTAAAAAATGGGTGATTAACCCTTGCAGTGCAGAGGAGGGGCACTGCAAGGTGTATTTATACAGATTCCAAGACTTTAGTTTACGTTCAAGAGCCATTTTCTCTTCAATATGTTTTATTAGGTTTTGCGATACAATGAATTCAAATAAACATCAGAAACAGTCATGTGGGGGAGCATCAAAATGCCCGTGCAACGGGCGGCATACAATAGTAGGTAGAGGTACCATGGGAGGGGAGCTAAAGAGTGTCGCGGCCCTCGTTTTGCAGGCAGCCGAGGAGCGCGTAGATTTGCGGGTTCGTTGCGAATAGGCGCCTCTCCTGCCCATGAGGGGGGGAGAACAGGTCCGGGATGGTAATGGGGAAGGTTTGGGGTAGGTTCGATGCAGATAGCTAGAGAAAGTTGGCGGCAGGTGCCCAGAGGAAGAGGAGCTGAATCAGCACACGTCTGCCATGTTCAGCGGCTCAGGCCACGCCCAAGAGCCATTTTCTATGGGCTCAATAATATTTTGAAACTACCTCATTGCTTATGATACAGAGGTGGTAAATATACTGTTTTTGAAAGACATAAGGCTTTATTTTGGTGGTATTGCTTTTTAGTTAAAAAAGAACTCCAGGAATTGTTTTTAATAACCCGTGCAGTGGAGCTACCCCGTCACTGTGAGGTTTAAGTGCTTGTTTATTTGGAGGTGATAAAAATAACACAATTATACTCACCCGAAGATCTAAGCCGGCCAGCTGTTACAGCGCTCCCTCCAGCCTGTCCCCTTCTCCACAGTACATTGGAATGTTCCTCAGTGTCCTCATGTCTATGCACAGGGTATAGACATGATGATTTACTGGACCTTTACTAGACCGCTGCAGACAAAGGGGAAGAGACATTCCAGTGATTGGATCTAAGAAGAAGCCAGCTCCGAGCTTTGGGTGAGTATATCTATTTTTTTAACCTAGACACAAACAAACAGTTAACCGCTACAGTGCAGGGGTAGCAAAAGAATTCCTGGAGTTTTTCTTTACTTTTTTTTATATTATAAAGCAAAAGGAAGTCAAAAATAGAAAAATGCATTTTGCAGTTTTACCAGTGATAAAATTCAGTAAATTTGGTAAGTTTTTGAATGCAAAAAATTCTGCGTACGGAATCAACTACTTCCCTAACAATATTACTGGCCAAATGTTATTATTTATGTGTAAAAAAAGAAATAGATAATGCATACGTACGAAACACGGTTGACAGTGGCGTCCTCATCCTCTTGCTCATCTGAAACAAATGTAACAAATGTAAAAAACTTAAGCACAAAACTGTAATACAATCCTGATAAATAGGTTAACAAACAGAAAGATAACAGCTAGAGATATAAAATTGTCACTGTGGAATCATGAAATCTAGAAAAGGACACTTCTAGTACAGCCCTTTACTGAGCTGAGATAGGCCACAAAGGCTTTTCCATGAAAACGAAGATTGTAGCACACTTGCCTGCCTGGGAGAATTTCTGAAGAAAAGTCTATGCAGCGCCCAGAGGGATGCACAGTAAAAATCATACTGGAGCGGGGACGGGTAAGTACAACACTTCTAAGGGGTGCTGATGGGGGGTGGCTGACCTTAAATAGCGTAGCTGTACAAAAAAGTACACCTGCCCTCAAAACATTTTTTTTTTTTAAAAGACATTAAAATGTTGCCAGTTCCAAAAATCTTATTCACCTACTTCTGGAACACTTGCATGACTGTGTGTGGTATTACTGGATGTTCATAATAAACAGACATTGGAGAAATTCTTTCCAAGTGATCCACTTTTCAGAGAATTTTTTTTGAACTCAGACTTCAGCAGTGTTCCATCCTTCTGCAATGAAGTGCATTTAAAAATTGTTTCTCCTACCCTTTCCTATATATTTCCAGCTAGCCTGTCTGTACATTTATAAACTCTGCAGATATACATAATCATTTTACAACAAAAGAAAATATTTAATACATTTTCAGAATATTATTGTTTAAAAAGTAAGAATAGAAAATTCTTACAGCAGAAAAGGGGGATGGCCAACCAGCTTGTTTGCAGAGACTTTGCTGGTTCTTCCTTTTCTATTTCATGTAGAACTGCTGCCTCATGTAAAGTGGACAGAAAAAGCAGCAAACCTTGCAAATTGCAGAATTTCTTAAGGACCTATTCAGACCTGTCCATTCTTGTTGCTTTTTAAATGGTCTGCCAATGCACAAGAACAAAGGTTTCCTTTTTTTTTCCCGTCTGTTCTTGTGCATGGTACTAGTAATCAAACTTCAGACTGCCTGATCCTCTGCTTTAGCAAGGCTAATGTGATCAAGTACTTTTTTCAGTCACAGCTGCCTTTAAAATTTTGCAAAACCTTGAGGCACCCTAGTCTGAAATGTAAAAAGCCCGCTTTGCATCAGAAGTCCCTCCCCCTTCATTAGGAGGCCCCACAAACACCATGGAGAGGCATGACTCGTTGTGAAAATGTCAAGGCACCTATCAGGAAGCCAATAGGCACCCTGATTGAGAAAGGCTGGCCTAAACTTTCACATATGTATTCAGTGCTAAAACTACCTGCAAGGAGTTTGCATGTTCTCTTTGTGCTTGCGTGGGTTTCCTCCGGATACTCCGGCTTCCTCCCACATGCCAAAAGAGATGCTGGTAGGCCAATTGGCTCCTCTCAAAAAAAAAAATGGCCCTCTATGTATGCATGTGAGACAGGCAGCTTGGATAGTAAGCTCCTTGAGGGCAGGTACTGATGTGAATCTGCAACTATGTAAAGTTCTGCGTAAATTGTCGGCGCTATATAAATACCTGAAATAAATCAAAGAAGCCTGGAACAGCATTTTCTTGCAGAACTTTAAAATAAGCGTGATTTACAGCAGATGGCAGATAAATTAGGGTTAAGTGAAACATTTCTTGTATATTATCACATAGGAAAAGGCAGTAAGGCAGAAATGATCAACTAGCTCTCAGAAATGTGAGAATGGAAGCTGATCTCCGGCTTTCCTACAGCGCCATGCAGATGTGCAACATGACAAAGACCTAATTAGGACAAGATTCCTAGAAGACACTAGAGCTGGAAATACTCTGAGGGAACGTCTGGATTTCAGACTACAAGATGACAGGAAACAGTCCTTACAGAGGTCTTCGCCAGTGGAAGTGCCTTATCATAACAATATACTGTACAGAGAGTCTATGGAAGATAAATGCTACTGGAAAGCACCTCTAAAAGTATAAAAGAAAAGAAAAAAGGAGGATTTAAAAATATGTCCTTAATAAAGCTTTGTAGGCCATAAATAGAAAATAATAGCAGAACTTACCTGCTTTCCTTTTGTATTGTGTGATGAAGAAGTACGACACAATGTATAAAATGGCAAACATAAGAAAGCAGATCTAAAGAAAAAAGAAAAAAACATTAAAAAGCCTGAAAAAACAACAAACAGAGATCATACTCAAAGTAAACCTGCACTGCTTTTATGGTTATAAAGTCTGGAGCTCATCTTCAGTTTTCCTAAAAGCTTCTAAGAAACTCAAAAACTAAGGGTGCTTGATTACACAAAAGGGGTCTATTTATAAAGAATTCACAGAGCCAGTCGCCTGAACATGCTATATTCTTATTGAAGACGTTTCACTGATCATCCAACCAGCTTTGTCAATTCTAAATTGAAAAAGCTGGTTGGATGACCAGTGAAACGTCTTCAAGAAGAATACAGCAAGTTCAGTTGCCTTGACTTATATTTTACAGACATAACATGACCTGGATGAATGAGAACCTTCACAGACTTTCCTCTGTAATGAATGTGTGTGTGCAAACTTACAAAACACAGGTTAGACCAATTTATGTGCGTCTTCTGTTCCAGTATCTTGTGTAACCAAACACCAAAGAACTAATCCGTCAATTCCGATTGAATTGTGTTAAAGGATAATCCTAAACATTTTAACTACTGTGATTGAAAGAATTTTGGTAACAACCCTCAGACCTAGGGAGGTCATTTGTTTCTCTACCATGATTATGAAGAGGTTATGAAAACTGGGCTTTTGGGTTACACAGCAGACCAGTCCACCATGATCACTGGCCCTCTGTGATCATGGTAAATTAAAAGCCAGACCAGATAGGTGCTGCTTGAAACGCTAATTAGATGATCAGCCCATATATTCTGAAAACCGGGCATACATTCAGCTTACCAATTAAAACATGAAATATCTACATATAAGAGGAGAGAATCTACACGTTAAAAGCCAATTAAAGCGTTTATAGATCAAATAGAATTATTTTCTTGCCTTTGTGCGAAGAACAAGATGAGATTAATTTGACGGAAGCAATTCCAGGATTGTTTTATCTACATAATAATGTGGTTTTACTCACAAGTATGTCAGCACTTTACTGGTGACAGCTGTCAGCGTTTTACCTCATAATAGAGCCCAGAAGATTGGTGGAATGAATTCCCAGAGATAAACTTTCTGTCAAGCCATGCAAGCTTCATCAATCTCCAAAAGCTGAACACGCTGGACGTTATTAATTCATCTCCAGAATGGGTAAAATAAAGTGCCATAAAAAAAAAAGCCACAATTCTGAGTATAAATTACAACGGATTCTTCAATTAATGTCTCCTCCACTGTATCCTTCATTTATATGTAAAGAGAGACGCCAACATTTGGAGGATTGTGCCACCAGTGTTGACTGGACTCCAACAGAACATTTACCAACAACCAAATGTCACAACATATTTTCACTGTAACAATGACACAGACCAATCCATACCCGATTTAGCTACACTGTGCATGGAAAGCACATTAACAAAATCCTCTCATGCAGCGCTGCATCTCTACTGTCCTTATGCCCTATTCATCTTCTCACCTCCAGATGGACTCCTCATGACTTCCCACTCACCTTTCTCAACTTAACTTCAATTTCTCACTCACCGTACATGTTTTATCCCCTTCCTGGTATCTTACATACTGGACCGATATCCCTGATTCTCCAATTCTCCTCCTATCATCACAAGAAGCTCCACACCGTCATGAGTGACCATCTTCCTCCCAAACTGAATTGTTCAGTCTCCTCTCTCTGCTACATCAAAGTTTGTCGCTCCACTCCCTTCATATAGCCATGTAACTAAGATCAACAGTTTTTTATTTTTACTCCAAGGTGGGGAGTTTAAATCCTAGTACCTTCTGTAAATTAAAAGGAGGACTATGAGGTGAGCAATTTGCCCTCATCCTCATAGTTAGAGCCGACCTGTGACAAAGAAGCTGTCACAGGTCGGCTCTATTGATCGGGAAGCGTGCAGAAGCATGCCACCGATCTGCTCACTTCCCGATCCGTCTCCCTGGATTCCCCCTCCCCTCTACGATCCTCCAGCACTGAGTGGAGAAATGGACAGAGGAGGGGGCGGGCACAGCTGGCTCTGCCTCTAGATAGGCAGAGCCAGCTGTCACTCACGCAGCTGGGTGGATTCAGACAGGCAATAGCCCGCTATATACGGAGCTTTGGGTCACAGGAGGAGGTTAGGATGATATGTCCTCCCGTGATCCTAAAGAGAACTATGGGGAAAATACTTGCCCCATAGTTCTCTTTTAATATTGAGCACACAAAGTCTGATAAATTCAGCACACATAAGTCTGGGCTTGCAGGCATTAACTGTGGTCAGTAACAAACTGTAGAGAAATGGGTTTGCAACTAAACTCTGGTTGTCATTACTGTTGGGCCAATCCAACTACAAGAGTTATTCCTATAACAATTTTGCTCAGAGTATTGCTGAACGAGCACTGTCCACACACCATTACAGTGAATAGATGGAGCCAGAGGAGCATAGGAGGTTGCTATTCTCCTCTGCACCATGTAGTGGCTCTAATGTCATCTGAATGGCATTCGCCCAGCTATATGCAAAGTATTGACAACTAACACAGTGACATTGTAGAGCTACACATGTGACTGATAGTATCACCTGTAAAAGTGTGACTGACTGATCACCTGTAAAGTGTATCTATAGCCCAATTTAGTTTAGTTTTTTATTTTGGATAGAATTGGGAATATAGTTAGAACTCAAGCTCTCCAGCCCCCCACCCCAATCAGGTTTTACTGCTATGTGGGGTTAGAGGGATTCCCCCTCACTTTCTGTTCTGGGGACAACCTTTTAATAGACAGGAAGTAAGGGGAAAATATGCAGCAGGGAAACAGGCAACAATTAAAAGGTTGGCAGAGGTTCAAGCATTATTCATTCTACTTCTGCAGAAATGTCGTCACCAGGTCCCATTTTTCTTAGCATGCATGCCAAGGCCCCATTTATTTCTACTGGGAGCTGTACTCGTGGCTGCCTCCAGCAATCATGAAGAGTGCAGCTCTACCCGCAGGAATGAAAGGGACTGTGGCTCACATGCACAAGAAAAGGAGGGCGCTTTTAGGAGAAAATATGTGCGGTTCCAGAGAAGAAGCACAGTGAACATCAATGGAATGGGAGTAAGTGTTAAGCTGGCCATACACCGTGCGATTATCGTTTGATTTATGTTGTGCCCCCATCGAACCGTCGTCCGTGTTCCGCTCGAATACCCCATCATGCATAGACCAATGTGGATTTTTATTATCGTTTGTTAGCAATACTAATTGACCGAATTTCGTAGATCGACAGAAAAGATTTTCGTTTGCGCACGTGCAGTTTTCATGTTGCGATTTTTTTTCACACTAATCCATCGATTTTCGTACCATTCAAAAAAAGTTTTCCAGCCTGACCGATTGAGGAAATTAGTCCAGTTGTACCGTAATTCTGATCATTCACTGCCCATCAAGTGGCCGATTATCGTACGAAAACACAACTGTGTTCGATTTCGGAACGATAAAAATGACTTTAACCCAGTCCTTAGCAGTCCAATCCGTGTACCTTTTGCAGAATATCAGTCTGTCCCTGATGTTTTTCCTGGAGATAAGTAGCTTCTTTGCTGCACTTCTTGACACCGGGCCATCCTCCAAAAGTCTTCGCCTCACTGGGTGTGCAGATGCACTCACACCTGCCTGCTGCCATTCCTGAGCAAGCTCTGCACTGGTGGTGCCCTAAGCCTGCAGCTGAATCAACTTTAGGAGACGCTCCTGGCACTTGCTGGACTTTCTTGGGCGCCCTGAAGCTTGAACCTCTCCTTGCAGTTCTTGATGATCTGATATATTGTTGATTTAGGTGCAATCTTAGTAGCAGCAAAATCCTTGCCTGTGAATCCCTTTTGGTGCAAAAGCAATGATGACTGCACGTGTTTCCTTGCAGGTAACAGAGGAAGAACAATGATTTCAAGAACCACACTCCTTTTAAAGCTTCCAGTCTGTAAAGGTGCCCACACACCTTGCGATAATCGTGGAAAATCCCGCGATCGCACGATTATCGCAAGATGTGTGGAAGGCGTGCGGCCGTTTCTACTGTACGGTCGCACGACTTTTGCCTTTCGAGCATGTTCGAAAACCAGCCGAGAATCGTACGATTTTCGGCTGGTTTGTAGCATGATCGTGACTTAACTGCCGCCAGGTCGGTGTGCACAAGCGCACACTGCCCGTTCAGTATTGCGGTCATCGGAAGCCCGCACCTCAACGTACAATCTGCCTGTCCAAGATGGGCAGATCGTATGTTTTTTTAATTACCTTACAACCATCGCAAGACAAAAGTCTTGCGATGGATGTAAGATGTGTGGCCAGCATTAAGGTGCCCGTACACCTTACACTTATCTGCAGATTTTCTATGGTCAGATGGAAAAGGTGGAACAGATTCCTCCATCTACACTTAACAGTGTGGATGGAGGAATCTCCCACTGGGCAAAGCTTCAGTATCTTGTTAGTCTGCCCCGCTGGCTCCCAAAATACCTGAACAGTCTGATTGAATGCAGGCATTTTTCAGGTGTTTTGAGAGCCAGTGGGGCCGACTAGCAAGATACTGAAGCTTGGCCCAGTGGGAGATTGCTCTATCCACACTGTTAAGTGTAGATGGAGGAATCTGTTCCACCTTTTCCATCTGACCACAGAAAATCTGCAGATAATTGTAAGGTGTATGGCCAGCTTTATTCTAACTCAATCAGCATGACAGAGTGGTCTCCAGCCTTGTCCTCGTCAACACTGACACCTGTGTTAACGAGAGAAAATCGCTGACATGATGTAAGCTAGTCCTTTTGTGGCAGGGCTGAAATACAGTGGAAATGTTTTTTTAGGGATTAAGTTCATTTTCATGGGAAAGAGGGACTTGATCTGATCACTCCTCATAACATTCTGGAGTATATGCAAATTGCCATTATATAAACTGAAGCAGCAGACGTAATGAAAATAATATTTGTGTCATTCTCAAAAATTATGGCCAGGACTGTATAGCGGGCTATTGCCCACGATATACTGAGAGTGCCGCAGCAGCAATACTATCGAGATCCACCCAGCTGCATGAGTGACAGCGGGCTCTGCCTATCTAGAGGGAGGAATCCTTGCGGGGAGTGGTGACTGATCGTCACCGCTCACTGCAGGGAGATGATCGGGAAGTGAGCGGATCGGCGGCATGTTTCTGCTCACTTCCCGATCAATAGAGCCGACAGCTTCTTTGTCACACGTCGGCTCTAACTATGAGGATGAGTGGAAATCACTCACCTCATAGATCTCATTTAACTGCAGCAGTAATCATGGCAAACCTACAAGGTACAGGAATACTTTGCAAGATTAACATTACAGTATAATCCATCACATGAAAGGACACAGTATGATGGAAGCTTCCAGTGATCATCGGAATGGTTAGCAATTTAATATTTACATGACTCAGTTTGTGAATCTACAAGCCGAATTCACAATATGGCTGTTCCTTAGCAATGTTTGCAGTGGCTGTGAGGCATTCATCTTACACTTGGGGATTACATGAGAGATTAGTAAAAAACACAAAACAGCCTATTAACTTGTAAGGTCGTGCTGTACTGATTTCACTGCAAGCTACTATTTGTTTTTATGCAACTGTATTGAAAATACACATTCAAATATGGTGAATCATCTCTGGAAAACACATTTATCCAGAGTACACACAAAAACTGCATTCATCGCAGGAGAACTAATGTATCAGGTTTTTATCTACATCCTAACATGGCAGGAGGCCAGACAAGAACTTTCTCTCAGGCTCAACAATCCAGACTCAAAGTCAATCAGTTTAGAACCTTCAGGCAGATTAACCTTTTCCTGCATTTGTGACCAGTCTACATCACTTTGGCATAATTTATATGAATTGAAACTATAACGGCTTTGGGTAATTTTGTTAAACGTTTTAAACTGATGATTTAGATATGATTTTCAGTACATATTATAGGAAGGACAGGCTCAACTGGTATTAGACATGGTATACCATGCACAATACAGGGACACCCAGGAACAGTCCAAGCGGGTTTGTCCTGCACTTTTATTCAGCAAAGCAGCAAACAAAACACAGTTTCAATGTAGGAGGGCTTAGTACAGCATGCCCATAGCATAAAACATCTACTCGTCCAAGCCACTAACTAAACTTAAAAGGAGAACTATGAGGTGAGTGAAAAATCACTCATCATAGTTCGAGCCGAAGTGTGACAATGAAACGGCCACACGTTGGCTCAATAGATAGGGAAGTGAGCGAACACATACCGTCCCTCGCTCACTTCTCGATCGTCTCTGTGCAGAGAGCCGTGACTGTCAGTCACCACTCCCAGCAAGGATTCCCCCCTTTCCCGCTCCGATCCTCCAGTGCTGACTGGAGGAACGAACGGGGGTGGGGTACAGCTGGCTCTGCCTCTAGATAGGCAGAGCCAGCTGTCACTCACGCAGCTGGGTGGATCTCGACACTATTGTCGGGATCCGTCCAGTCTGCGGCGGCCTCAGTATACCGGGAGCTGTAGCTCGCGATATACTGAGCTTTGGGTCACAGGAGGAGGTTAGTATATGTCCTCCCGTGACCCTTAGGAGAACTATGGGGAAAAACTAGGGCTGCAGCTAACGATTATTTTCATAATCGATTAGTTAGCCGATTATTAAGTTTGATGAATCGGTAAAAAAAAAAAAAAAAAGGCTCCAGTGATGGACTACTAGTTTCTATCAAGATTGTAGTCCATCACGGGAGCAAGCTTGGCGAGGTGGAAGTAAAAAAAGAGTGTGGTGTGCAATATAATGCATTATACAGCGGCACAGTGCAGTACAGGAAACATTAAAAAGCTCCCGGCCGATCTCGACTTACCTTGAATGATGGTGCCCATCCAGGCCATTTTTCAGTATTCAGCGCTGCAGTACTTTGACTGACGTTTATTCCGTCATGCAACGCTGTACGGAAATGTATTTTATAGCCTTTTTGGGGGACAGACAGAGCTTTCTTTTGGTGGTATTTAATCACCACTGGGGTTTTTATTTTTTACTATATTAAGGAAAATTTACAGAAAAGAAAAATAATAAATAAACTGTTTCCCTATATTAAATTCTAAAACATTTATTATTACCCAATTTTTTGATAAGAAACGGGGTCACATCGGGTAAAAAAACACCAAACATGTCAAGCCTTAAAATTGCGCACGAGCGTGAATGAAACCTCAAAAAACGACATTACCCTTAATTGGCCATAGGCGACGCTTTAAAAGCTTTTACCGCTCATCAGTTTAGTGTTATCAGTGATTGATGGCCCTAAAATGATTGCTCTCACTCCGACGTTCGCGTTGATATGTAACATGTGTAGCGCAATTGTCGTTTTTCGCGCGCTGACGCATCTGATGCACATTTACGTTTATATGTGCGTAAACGAAAGGGGAGGACTTAAACATTTGGGGGGGGGGGGGGTTACCACCCCGCTGGTGCCCGGTTGCAGTGGTCTGTGTCCCCGCTGCCTCTCCTGATACAGGCGGGAAGAGCAGCGGGGATTGAAAAGGACACAGACAGCTGCAGCCAACACCAGCGGGGAGGAGAACAGAGGAGCAGAGCGGATGGCAACTAATCGATGATGAGAATCATTGCCAACAATTCTCATTATCGATTTATTTGATTCGTTCTTGCAGCCCTACACACAGCAGGCGCTTCTAAGCTGTTACTGAAACCGAACTTTAGATTGTTTGTTGTGATTGTGGAGGATCTTTCAGAATGAATTTATTCACAGTACCTGCAGCTAGAGAGGTCAGGGATGCTTGTTTTAAAGCTCTTTTTACTATTTAAGAATCTGTAAATAGTTTAACATCCCTAGTTTGGGTACAGGTGCGCTTTAGTAATGAGTCAGCTCTATGATTTATTCAGTTTGTGTTGCATAAACAAATGGCTTCTTTCAGCACAATGCAATAGCTATTAGAGGAGACTAGCGACCCACCTGCTGGCAGGAGGAACCGCTGAGTAGAGTGGGGCATCTACACTCCCAAAAGTGTTAGCAGCCAGCGATCGCTGTCAGAATACATTTTTTTTTTAAAAAGCAGATAGCAGAGGAAGCAATAGTCAGCCTGCTATTGGCTATTTCAAATTGTAATAGCCAATAGCAGGCTGGCTTTTGCACCCGCCCACTGCTTGCTGTATAATCAGCAGAGGAGAAGACCTGAAGGAGAACTTTCTCCTTCAGGTGCGCTCCTCTGCTGATTGACAGCAGTCAGGTTTAACAGCCAGCCTGCTATTGGCTATTACAATTAGAACTATCCAATAGAGGGCAAGGCTATTGCACTGCCTGTTTACATTCAGCTGCCAGCTGCAGAATCCTGCCGCCGGTAGATGAATGGGGCAGGGGGCAGAGACTCAGTAGAGGTCAACCGATATTAGGTAACTGCCTGCCGTTTACACTCAACTGCTAGCACAGGAATATTCTGTAATCAGAATATCGGTGCCCGATATCGGTTTTTGGTCTCAATGGTGGCCCATAAATCGGTATCAGTTCTGAAAAATCCATATCGGTCGACCCACAATTTAAACCAGATTTGAATTTAGGAACAGACTGTAAAATTCATACAGACTGTCACATCTTTTTGAATTCTGGCGCATGCTTGCTCAACAAATGGCCGTTCTCTGCACCAAATTAATGTACACGTCAGTAACATGCCCTCCTCTGCCATCAGTATCCACCTGCCGGTAGGAAAAGGGAAAGGAGGATCGCTTCGGGGGACCAGCGGCAGTGACAGCTGAGTGGGGGGGGGGGGAAGAGACAGAGACAAAAAGGTACTAGGCGGTTTTTACCCTAATACACAGAATGCATTAAAGTAAAAAACGCCCAGTCTCTAATGCTACTTTAAACTTGACACCAGGAGACATGGTTGGGAGAAGGGGGGCACATTCAGGCCAGAGTGTCCCAACCAGACACTCGGTCCTCAGTGTATGTTCTGCCCCCAGTCACACAACGTAATTGGTCGTTATGGACTGTATAGCCGACAACACCCTAGCAACTAATGATGCTGTGCAGCCGACATTCCTTTCAGTTCCGAGTGTCTGGAATTTGGAAAGTTTTGATTGGTCTATACCCGGTCTCCTCCACACTGTTTCACCTTCTACTGTACATGTAATACTCTCAAAATGTTTCTGAGACACAGTAAAATGTAATAGAGAAAAGATTAGGATTCCTCCCACACTCCTGCTTCACTAATAAGAAATACTGTCACATTTTCTGCTCAGTAAGATAAAGTGAATACTTGTTTGTGCAATACTTTGCGCTAGGTAATTTTTATTGGACATAAAATCATTACAGAAGAACCCTAGCGCAAATGAAAAACGTGAGTGTCTCAAAATGGAGAAGTCCAATCCCCAAATATAGCCAATTATCACTTTTATCTGCTTGCAGCGGGGAAGCAGCTATGCTCCAAGCTATATGCAGCCCATAATCTGCCACCCTGAAACATTTTGTGTCAGATTGTCACTACATCATGACAGCGGAGGGGCTTTTTTTAGTTTAAATGTGATAAGCATTGACAGGCTGAGTAGGAATTGCTAAACACAAAAACAAAAAAAGATTCCTCATATCTGCAGATGTCAATTAGTGGTATGGGGATTTAATACAAAGTTCATTTAAAAATAAAATCTCTATACCGGTTCCAGGAGCTATGACGCTGGCTGAGCACCATTATGCAAATGCTCACATAAAGGCATATTCCATCTTGCGGAAAAAAAATCAAATGCACACAATGAAGAAAGAAGAAATATGCATTCATTATTTTTTTGCATTGTAGCCTGTAAAACATTGCAACGGTGATCAGTGGATCGTGAGTAAAGTGCTCAGACTACCGCAAACTGTTCCCCCAGCCCCAAGTCTGTGCTGAGGTACGGACCTTTGGTGGCTATGAGGCTGTAGTAAGTTATTAATAGAAAAAAAGTGGAGCGACATCACCACATTTGTGCTTCATAGAGAATTACAAGTATCTCTGGGATGGGACTTATAGCCTTCCATATACAGATCCCTGTGAATGGATGAAGCGGCTGTGCAGACAGAGCCATGCTGAATTGTCTGAAAGGTCAATTATGCTTTCTAATCCCATGAAGTCAGAACATAGCCCATCCATTTCACTTCTGCACCCAGGGTTTCCGGCCTACAAACAGCATAATGTGAGAGTCACAGAATAATATACGCTGATGGACAGTCATGTCATCAGTCACCCCTACCCCAGGAAGCAATGCTCATTAGCAGGCACAGCTTGAAAGATAACTGTAATGAGGGAATAATTGTTATACTTCTATCCCAATGTGCGCTAACAGTCACAGTGACCAAGCTACAACAGTATCCCCCGTTCTCACTGACCAAGTTCTTACATTCATCTTTATTAGAAGAAGAAATAATAAGAACTCTGGGCATGTAAAAAATTAAAGGGCAATTTCACCTTCCCAAGCAGTTCCGGAAAATGGAATTACCCTCTAAAATCGGTCCCTCTCCGGAGCCCCTTCCCGCCCCACAATGAGGGGAGGCTTTGTTTATGCGATCCAGTCCGTTCATGGAACGGAACCATGCCCTGAATGCATTGGATGGTGTGAACAGGCCCTGAAGAGACTAACTGAACCCAGAGGAAAGAACAATTTTGATAGATGACGAGGTAACATCTATGGTAAAGGTGGCCCATATACAATTTAACTTTTGGCCATTTCCTGATCAAACTGACAAAATTCATGGACGGCACCACTGGACTCGTCAATAGTCAATTCTTCTATCAACTTTTGTGGAAGGAGCCGGATGGAAAATTGTTGAGCGAATGTTGACCGCAGCCAATCAGATTAATTTAATGTTGGGGTATTCGGCAGCAGCAGGTGCAGCCAGCAGGGAAGATCCCTCCACCCACACTGCATAGCATGGATGACGGAATAGAGTGAGAAATCACACTCATGGGAATTTATCAAAATCTGGAGCAGCTGTGCATGGCAACCAATCAGCTTCTCTCTTTCATTATCAAATCTTAACAGAACAAACTGAAGAGAGAAGCTGATTGGTTGCCCTGGGTAACTGCTCCAGATTCGTTCTGCTCCAGTTTTGATAAATTCCCCACACTGTGTATGGTCAGCTTAATACGTCATCTCAGCAGAAGAGATTATGAATAGATGAAGGCTTTAATAGGACCATAAACAGCCGAACAAATCAGTGACCAAGGGGCATATTCATGAAGCAGCGAATGTGGCATTCACAGGCGGTAAGTCATTTCCTGTATATTTAACCATCTGCCACCCGCCGATCGTACATAAACGGCCGGACGGGCGCCTTCTAGATGCGGGTGGGTGTCTTAAAACGTGCTTTGTGCCAATGCATATGGCACGCACAAGCGGGACACTGTCAAAATTTGAAACAATCAGTGATGGCTGTTTACATACAAGCGGTCCGGCATCTGTAGAGCTGCTCGATCGCTTGTATGTATGCGCCCCCCCTCGATCTCTACTTCATCAGCTTCTTTGGGGTCCCTAGGTGACAGAGGTCTTGGAGACCCTGATGTCTCATTAAAGAGGTTCTGTCACTGTAATTTGATATCACATAGAGGAATTCTTAGCCCCCTATGTGATAACAATAAAAGTTAATTTAAAAATACAAAGTTAAAGTTAAAAATTAAAAAAAGTCCCCAAAAAAATAAAATTAAAAAGTCCCCAACATACACACGCAAACCTGTGTCTGGTGCGCCTACATGCGAAAACAACGATTGCGCTCATTCTGCTGCCCATATACAATGAGAGCAATCATTTAAGGGACATCAATCACTATTAACACTAAAATGATGAGCGGTAAAAGCTTTTAAAGCGTCGCCTACGGCCAATTTTGGGTGTGGTCATTTTTTGCGATTTCGTGGGGCGTGCGCAATTTGAAGGCTTGACGTGTTTGGTGTCTATTTAGCCGACGTGACCCCGTCTTTTATATTTGGGTAATAAATGTTTCATAACTTAATAAAAGGGAAAAGTTTTTCTGAAAAAAAATTAGGGTACTTTTTTTGTTATATAGTCAAAAATAGAACCCCGTGGTGATTAAATACCACCAAAAGAAAGCTCTATCTGTCCCCAAAAATGGTATAAAATCCATTTCAGTACAGCGGTGCATGACGGAATAAATGTCAGTCAAAGTACCGCTGCGCTAAATATTTAAAAATGGCCTGGACAGGAAGGGGGTGTAACAGTGGTCTTCTAGTGGTTAAACATATGCACCAGGAAGATTGACCTGCAGTGAATATTTGGTAAACGCATGTTGACCCTTTTTACAAACATGCGCTATGTTGTCATTTGCAGCACATGCAGACAATAAGACACAAGGCTCATCCTCAGCAGACACAGACAGTGTCCCTGTGACTTCCAGGTACAGTGCTGACATCTATACAGATAATGGAGGTGCCCCCTGTCACCGTGGCAGAGTGTCAGGACAATGAAGGAGAGAGGACAGGGCTGCCCGGGTTACGCTCATACTTACAATGCATTCTCTAACTTGGCTGTGAAAGTTCTGCTCTCTGATGGTCACCTCGTCCTCTTCCATCCTTCATATTGCTGGAGCCCAGAATGGACTATTACTGCTGACCCTGAAGAGCATCCCTCCCACCCCCCGCCCCGCAGACACAGGGAGGCACAACAATAACAAAGACACGGGCCTCCTTCTTCTCCTCCCCCCGGGCTCAAGATGCGATCCGCACCACTCCTTCCTCCACCTCAGACACGGCTCCGGCCAAAACACTGGAACGCACACCACCCGCACGTAATGCGCCCGCTCATTGGTCCAGAGGCAGGACAACGCTGGGTCGTTTCTTGTGTTCTGCGCCCTGATTGGCCGAGCCGCGTGTTTCGTTTCCCGCCTCCGCCCATCCTGTCAGTCAGCGTGTGCTGCAGTGTGAGGGGAGGCAAGTGGCTGAGGCGGCTTATGACGTGTTTCTTGCCGTTGCCTTGTGCACCGCACGTCATAAGAGCCCGGTGTCCCCCTTGTCACACGCAGTGTTGTCATAAGAGAGTCCATGTGGTCCTCCAAGACAAGGTTATCGCATACACTATTGTCTTGGCTACACAGTATGTGTCAACTCAGTCACTATAATTTCATATTAACACACAGAGGAACTTTAAATTACAAATATTTATATAGTGCCAACATATTCCACAGCGCTGTACAATTTTTGCACAAGACAAGAAACACTGATAAGCATCATTGATAGACACAGTAGGTGAGGAGGACCCTGCCCAAACGAGCTTGCAATCTAAGATGTTCAAACAAGCAGACTTTTTATTTTTTTATTGCAGGGGGGGGGAGGGGGGATAATTGATCAAAACTGGAGCAGACAGGATCTGGATAGAGTTGCCACCTGTCCAGGATTGACCCGGGCAGTCTGGGTTTTGAATGCTGTGTCTGAGTTTCCTGGCAGCAGAAACCCGGGCACAAGATGTCAGGCATCACTGAAAATAGTCTCTACTGTGATGTTTACATATAAATGGGTGGCGCTATTTACATATGAATACGCCGTAACTCTTTCTCCAAAAAAAATGTGCATGCCTCGCTAGAGTGTTCGGGTTTCACTTGAAAAAAAGGTGGCGGGGGGAATACGCCATCATTTTGGTTGTATGGGCTCAGCCACTTGTGTGCATAAGACCTTGACAGGAAGTGGAGGTAATCTCCCCAGCAGAACACAGACAGCAAAAAATAACCTGATAGGGTGTCAGGGTTTCTTACCATTCCTTGTCCTATTGCCTCTCTTCTGTTGCAGTGTGTCTGACACTGTTCATTCCTCTTTAGCACCCTCTTATGACCAAACCCATAAACATCATCATTCTGCAACTACTAACAAACTTCTGTCTCGGAGTGATGATGCAACACCAGCTCACTATTCAACCATCAGCTTGTCCATTTTGTCTCTGCCTTTGTGTGTGTCCAGATCTACCAAGTGCTCTGCAGTTGTTCCTGTTCTCTGTGTATGACCCTGGCTCTGTCTGGCTAGCTGATTTTCTGATTCCTTACTCCGGCTGCTCTCTGTGTTCCCTGACCTGGTTTGGGTTACTACTCGCTGTGGCATCTGACCTCTGGCTTGGCACCAATGACGTCCTGGACTTTCTCCATTGTTTTTTTCCATTGCTGTTTATTGTTTTCAATCAATTCCTTTTTTTTTTTTTAGCCTGCAGTTTAAGTTTCTGTCCAGTTTCTTGGTTCCCTGGCATAGTGTTAAAGGAGTTGTAAAGTCCCAGCATATACTATCCTGGTATAACATCAGCATTGTAATAGGAATACATACTAGAGTTATTTTTGATAATGCAATCGAAAGCTTACTTGAAAAGATCTCTTTAATGTAGTGAGCGCTGCCTTGTGTCTGCCCATCACTATCACCAACTTCCTGGATTCCCACTAGGGATGCACCGATACCTGTATTTTCGTACCGAGTACGAGTAACGATACATTTTTTTGGTACTCGCCGATACCAATTACCGAGTAACGGAAGTCCCATTCAGGAAGCCAGGTGGCGTGTAAAGACTCGCCACCCGGCTTCCCGATTAACAAGAAAGTCCCCTCTGACCTTGGTATGTCCAACCTGTCACCCCCGGGGCCTCTCCAGCCAGAACGCGGCCTTCCTCTGGTACCCAGGCGAAGCCGCCTGACCGTCCAATCAGTAAGCCGGGCGCCGTGTAATGACGCAACGCCCTGCTTTCTGATTGGCCGGGAGGCCAGCTCCATGCTCCCTCATCATGAGATGACGAGGGAGCATGAAGCCAGCTTCCCGGCCAATCAGAATGCCGGGCGCTGCGTCATTACACGCTGCCTGGCTTCCTGATTGGCCGGGAAGTCGGCTCCATGCTCTCTAATCACAAGTGACGAGAGAGCAGGGAGCCGCTTCACGGCCAATCAGGAAACCTGATACAGGAAGTACTCGTGCTAGGCATCTGAGCATTCGGGCGAGTACGAGAACTCACCCAAATACTCGGTATCGGCACCGATATCGATACTAGTATCGGTATCGGTGCATCCCTAATTCCCATTGTACCTTGCATTTCTTTCCCTGCAGCTTAAAGTGATGTAATCTCAATTTCTCAAGACTACATATCCCATCACGGATTACTTCCAGCAAGCAATGATGTTATATTGTTTAAACATTGAATTGTAGTTCAGAAGGCAGGCTCTGTGAGTTGTGACACAAGGAAGTGTATATTCACATAACTGAGTGTCACTGTATTAAGTAAGTACATCTTATGGGCATCTTCAATAGGTAGTTTTAAACATCTAGATTGATATGGTTATCAGGAGTGGCATAGAACTTATGGAAATTCAATATAGACAGTGTTCATTTCGGCGATGAAAAATCGTTTTTTTCCCCATAATCTGCATGTTTTTAGTGACGAAAAGGAAAAATCAAGTAATAGAGAAGTTAATGGAACAAAAACGAAACAAAAATTCTGGGAACTAAATGAAAATTCTGGGAGTGACTTTTGTCTTCCAGTTCCCTGAGCTCTTCCTGTAGTAGGGAGACGTGAACAACTGAATAATAACCTTCTGATCTATCCAGCGAGACGCCAGCTAGCAAACACTTGCTGCACAAACCGTACAGACATGTCAACGTCAGGGAGAGAGAGGAGAGCAGATGTATGGATGCATTTTACATTTGATGCTAATGAGAACAAGTAAACCATGTGGAGCAACAATCGTAAGTCATAACAGGTTACTAGAGGTTTACTCCGGGATTATATCATGACTTTGGAAATTCTAGAGACTTGCTTAAATAATGCATTACACCTTAGTCGACTAAAATTAGTCCAAATCCCATTTGCACTGCCACGGTCTCAAAACCACGAGGTATATGTGGTGCCCAGGTGACCACACGGATGGCGCCGTGCAAAACACTAAGGCTCCGTTCACACTGAGCGATTTATCGCGCGGTAATTCCCGCGATATCGCAGCTATTTACCGCACGATATCGCTCTCCAATGCTTGGCAATGGGGCAAAGGGTCCTGCTGTCGCGGGTCGTGCGTCGCTACAGCAGGACCCTTTTTGGAGCGGATTTTGCAGCGATTCTAGCTTGCTCAATGCAAGCATTTGCGCGATATCGCGCAAAATGCAAATCGCGCGACAAACGCGCGATTTGCGAATCACGCAGTGTGAATGGGGCCTGATAGTGAATAAAAGTAATTCACCGGCAAACACTTGAAGGGTTTTTGAAGTATTGATATGTTTATTCGATACCCAATGTCACATACGGTGCTAACGTTTCGGGATCCTTCATCAGAGTGACAGTGACACTTATCAATACTTTAAAAACCCTTCAAATGTGTGCCGTTGAATTACTTTTATTTAAAATGAGACTAAGACTCAAACTATTCAGATGACTAAAATACGACTATAACTAAAATGGCATTTTAGTCAAAAGACTAACGGGGTTACTCCCAAAGCTGCCGAAGGCAGCCGAGTGAATAACCCAGCCGAAGTGAAGTGAGCCGAACTACGTTTGGTTATTCACTACGGCTCAGTACAGTTGATTTCAGCCGTACATCGGCTAAAATCAGGCGTACATCGGCTAAAATCAGGCGTGCATCGGCTAAAATCAGGCGTACATCGGCTGCTTTCGGCTGCACTTCGGTCACATGCTCTGCATCTTCGGCTGAGCCGAAGTGCAGAAGGACTTCAACTCAGCCGATCCAACATATGGATCGGCTGAGTCGATGCTCCGGCAGCGCATTTGCTGCCGTTCGCCCCTTATTCTCATAGGCTCGGCTATTCCTCCGTGGTAATGAGCAGAATAGCAAATCAATGAGAATAGTTTGAAAAAAAAAAAAAAGTTGAAAAAATAATTTTAAAATGTTGAAAAATTGAAAAATAAATAAAGATTTTTTTAAAAAGAAAGAAATAATTTTTTTAATGTGAGTAGAGCTAGCAGTGACAGCTAGCTCCGCCCAACTGTTTCCTATTGGCCAGTACTTGCTAGAGTCTTCTAGCAGGTCCCAGCCAATGAGTAACATTTGGGTGGAGCCGACCTTGACGTCACCGCCGGCTCCACTCAGTTATTATTGTTTAATGACAGTTCAGCATCCTCAGGTCATTTGGGGACGCTGATCTGTCATTACAACTGTGCGGAGCCAGCCATGATAACACGGCTGGCTCCACCCAGGTGTCATTTACAGGGCGAATGGCTGGCCTTCAGCTGGCCGTTCGCCCTGCTTCGGCTGACACTTTGGGGGTGATTTACTAACCTAAACACACGCACGCACTAGGTGCGTGTTATTTTTACACAGCAAAACGTATTTATCAACCAAAAAGTCTCTAAAAGCATATTTCCACTAATGCCATATATGGAAAAATCATGCAAATGATGCATATATAATGCTGCTTCACAGTTTAGACAAAAATGGTTAGCTCATGCATTTACATTCCTGCATTCATCAACGCAAGCAACACAACATAGAGCTAATTTATACAACATCACCTTGCAATTCATGCTTGGCTTTGCACAACACACCTGCTGGGTGTGTACACACTACAAAGGTGTCTAGATTCCACCCATAGATCATGCTGGGAGGGAACACACTACAGAGGTGTATACATGTTCGTGGTGTGTTTATAAGGTTAGTAAATCAACCCCTTTGGCTCAGTCGAGCCAAAGCAAATGCTTTCGGCTCACCTTAGCCACTCAGCCGACTTCGGGTGCTGTACAGGCTATAGTGACTAACCCTTACAGCAGCCCTTCGGTTCGCCTAGACTTACAATCCAGGACAACATACAGTAGCTGAACTGGAAAGTGAGCTGAATTGGAGAATTTTTCTAAATCAGCTATTTAAGCCTCAATTGTTCACTTCTCCTGCCTTCTCCAAACTCTTCACCCTTTTGTGAATAGACCTGTAAGACTAAATTGAAATTTGCTGTCAAAATTAACACTTAATTTACTGTAGAGTTACATTTTTATTTTTAGCTTATGACCATAGACACCCTATAACCCTTCTCTGCTCTAGCTAAAGCTAAAAAATTGTTTTGGCTACACATAGATTTTAATGTCCTATTACATGGCAGATGAAAGTTTTTCCACATGTAGTATTCATAATTACAACACACTTATGTTTCCAAGGTCAGACGGGTAAAAGCTTCGGGACCATATGGCATTTTAACCGATTCAACTTAGAACCCATCAGAATAATGCAGGTTTCAATTATCTTCTGTTCATGGAGGTTCGCAATAGATAGGAAATACCGAAATCGAATTAATACTTGGGAAATATAGGGGGAAGATTTATTTTGAAATCATGGCTGTTTCATTCTAATTAAATCAAAATGTATTTTATACCTCTCAAGAGTGTTAATATAATAAGTGGTCCTCTTTGAAGCTTAATATCCTTGATCCCTGTCAATAATTATAGTGGGTGACTAATAAAGTCTGATGACCAGCGTTTTTTTAATCTATACATTCTTATGCTGTCTCATTAACTGTAATGAATGGATTGGCTCTCGGTGCGGAATCAGCTGAATGTTAATCAAGGACGTGCAAAATAAGTTTCTGATCTTTTTTCGACTTTGCCCATCACTCCAGTAGCAATCTCCATGGCAGATCCACGTTCTTTATTTATGGCTCCATTCGGCTAAACTCTTCACTTCCTCCTATTTCATACGTTTCCTTTATTTATTGCTACAATGTATTTTTTATTGAAATTTCTTTCCTTTGGGTAAAGTCATATTTTGCACAATACAGGCTTTGCAATGTTCTATTATCTTGGGGCTGGAAGCTGCTAAATCCCTAGAATAGATCTGAAGGACTCTCGGCTGTTTTAGATTTAACTCTACTGGTCCTGTACACTATTTCAGGGTTTGGACACAAGGTTTCGGGATTTTGGATTTGCAGAACATTTCCTCCTAAGATCATTAATATTTGAAGAGAATGTGCAGTCTTTTCTGTGTTTTTTCAGACAAACATCATGTAAATAATGATACTGATATGTGTTAATAGTTTAAAACCTTGTTCTATATGAAAAAATGATAGGGATGCACCAATACCGATATTTATTTTCCACTACTCGCCAATACCAAGTACCGAGCACTGGTACCTTGTGCCCCGATTATCACAAAGCCAGGCGGCAGATCATGACCCGTCGCCTGGCTTCCTGATTGACTGTGAAGCCGGTGTTCTAGCGAAAGAACACCGGCATGAGAGGCTGCCTGGCTTCCTAAGCAATCAGGAAGCTGGGTGGCGAGTCATGAGGTGCTGTCTGACTTCCTGATTGTTCAGGAAGCCAGGCTGCTCAGCATCACGTGAAGCTGGCTTCCTAGCCAATCAGGAAGCCGGGAGGCATGTCATAACCCACCGCCCGGCTTCCTGATTGGAAAGGAAGCTGGCACCATGCTCCCTTGGCACTACCCAAAGTTCCTGTATCAGAGGTAAGTATCGGAGCATTTGGGTGAGTATGAGCATCCCTCCAAAATGATATTCTATATGATTTGCTATAACATGAGCAGCACAGTGGCTTACGGGTTAGTACTTCTGCCTTGCAGTACTGAGGGTCCCTGGTTCAAATCCTGGTCAGGACATTATTTGTGTGGCGTTTGCATATTCTCCCTGTGCTTGCATGGGTTTCCTCTTACACTCCAAAGACTAATAGGCTCCTGACTAAATTGGCCCTAGCTTGTGTGTATGAACGAGCACAAAAAGGACACCTATATTATACTGTTATATATGGTAGACCACATCTACAGAAAAGCCTGCACTGTTTCCACAATCCCACCCTTAATTCCTTCATATAAAGGACACAGCTCAAAAATTCACAGTCACTGCATGGGTTCAGAGTTCCCAGGGTCACACAGCTCCCTACTCAATGCATTGCATCACCCCATTAAAGTGGATTGCCACAGACCTGTATGTATGCGGCTCACTGTCTCTGGCCCCCCTTTACATCAGGAATCCTCATCACAGCAGAAGCCCCCACTTCACATCCGGAGCTCCCCTTCACATTAGAAGCCCCCCTTCATATCAGTATCCCCCCTTCACATCAGGGCCCCCTTTTTATATTGGAGTCCCCTCTTTCATATCAGAGTTCCCCCTTCACATTTGGAGCCCCCTCCATATCAGTGTCCTACCATCAAATCAGGAGCATAACAGAGATTGGGAGGCAGAGCAGGCCTGGACGGAGGCAAACTTCCTTTTCTGAATGGACCCCACTCTCCCTGGATTACTGCCATTCGTTTTCATGGTGCTGGTGGCCAGCCTGCCTGTAGCATGGAAACACATGACGCTGTGTGAAATGTTTGAGCCACCCCATTGTGCCATGGCACCCTGGTTTAGAAAGGCTGATCAAACACATTAATGACATAATCATTCATGTGAAAACAGAAGCAAAGTTGTGTGACAGAATCACAAATTTGTTTAGCCACCTGGCAACCTTAGGTTGATAAATACTTACCATCTAATTTTGACCGCACCCTACTTTTGCTGTTTTATTACCACTCCTCAACCGGAAATGGGCAACTTCTTCCCCTGTTCTCCTAACTGGTACCAAGTCCTCCCTTAGTCCTTTTCCTACTTAACATCTGAACCAATAACCCACAATGTTCCTAACATTACTATAGTTTTGACACCAACACCATGTTTTTATTTAAAGTGACACTAAACTCAGGAGTAAAATCTTAAAAATGCATTCAAGTACCTTAATTATTACCAAAAATGTATCTTGTTTGTGTATCACTCGGCTGTAGATCCTCAAATCATTTCTGAATTGGTGCTGACACTGTCCTTCCTTCTAGAGGGGGACTACTTGTGTTCCCCATGGTCCCTGTGTGTGTTGTAAAGTAGCCACCACTCCAAGCTCACTTCTTTGATGGACTACAATCTCATCTTTAGTTTACTAATTTGTTCTGAAGATTTAGTCTATCATTAGAGCGAGCTTGGAGCGGTGACTACTTTACAACACACACAGGGACCATGGGGAACAAAAGTAGCCACCCTCCAGAAGGAAGGACAGTGTCAGCACCAATTCAGAGATGATTTCAGGATCTACAGCCGAGTGATACACAAATAAGATACGTTTCTGTTAATAGTTTAGGTGCTTGAATACTAATTTTTTAAGATTGAACTCCTGAGTTTAGTGTCACTTTAAAGATCTTTTAAGAACTGAATATAATGTGTATTGTGGCCTAACATACTGCGACCCTTGTACTTCCCCTCATTGTTTTACAATCCCAGATCTATATATATTCCAAATGATCCTGTTTCATACTTTGCAATGTTAAAATACTAATGGGTACAATTTTAATTAATCTGCCCTGTTGTATTATCTTGAAAAACCTGAAATAGAATAATGTATGAAACAAGTAAAGGAGATTTCCTCTAACCTTGTGTTTTATCCCTGGGTCGGGAGGTGAAGGTAAATCTCTCCAATGGTATGAAGACAGCAAAAAATAACTTGATGGGTTTTAACTATGTTATCCCAAAAAATAAAGTTTGTCTATACATAGGCTTTAATTCAGTTACATGAATAAAATGTATCTGTATTTCCTGCAGAAAGATTCCAGAGAGCACCTCACAGTATCACTTACTTTCTCATACTACTAAGAGGCTATTCATTAGAACTGACACAAGCAGAGCTCGGTATGTCCAGCAGGAGGCGCTGTGCCGGAACTGCTCAGTAATGACGTCACCGTGGCCGCTCCACAGGACGGAAGCTGCTTATTTTCCCCAACATGGCGGCGCCCATAGGAGGCGTGAGTGCTGAGTATTTGCCATGCTATTAATTCTATGCTGTAATATATAAGTAGTAATAAAAGGAAGATGAAGCGGAAAGTCGCGGGTCAGTCTGGGTCGGCAAAGATTAGGAAGCTGCAGCTGTCAGTCCAGACGTTTGTGGAGAAGGCAGAGGGCGGCGCATCCCAGAACAGTAGCCTTGTATCGGGGGGACACTCGGCAACTGGAGGGAGAGCAAAGAGCCGGAAGGAACTGAGGAAGCAGAAGCGTCTGTCCAAGAAGCTCAGGAGGAAAGAATACTATCAGAGGAGATATCTGAGCTCACAGCCCTCTGCTGAGCCGGGGCAACCATCAGGAGATGCTCAGCACAGGGACAAAGCTCCTCACACATCCTCAGCCAAGGGACCAGAGGACCATGGACAGGACAGGGAGAGATCTGCTGGGAAGGAACCCGGAGCAAAGAAGCCTGAGACAGAAGCCAAGAAGAAGAGGAGGAAGAAGAAGGAGAAGATGAGCAGAGAGGAGACCAGGAAGAAGGCTCTACTGGAGGCCAATGAGAAGGAGGAGAGGGAGATCAAGAAGCTGGAGAGGAGTCTGAGGATGAATAAGAGGAAAAACAAAAGTTCCCTGCCCCAGGCATTCGCTCAGGATGGTCTGGATTACATCCTGGGGGTGCTGGAGCCTGGTAGCTCCGTGTCTGGACTATATGAGGAGGAAGAAGAGGAGCAGAACACTGCTGAGAAGATACAGAGACTCTCAGAAAATCTCTTTACGGAAGACTCTGAGAAGGAAAGTGAGGAGGAGGATGGTCTGGAAGAGGAAGAGAAAGGCGAGGATGGTCTATCAGAGGAGGATGATGAGGGTAATTCTCTGGAGGAGCAAAGTGAGGAAGATGATGCCGCAGAACATGAATCAGAGGATGAGTATGAAGAAGATAGTGCTGCCCAGGAAAATGAAGATAAGCAGGCAGAAGAGTCATTACAGCATGGGTCAGACAGTGGAGATGAGGAGGAACCGGCTGTCGCTAATGAGGTAGGATTTGGTGGAGGTATTTATAATGTAGCACAGCCTGGCACAAGCTTCATTTTGTATTTCCACTTTTGCAACCAAATTGGGATATCGCCTGCTTTATATTTGTTACATGTTCTCATTCACATAGGATAAGCTCAAAATATTTATAAATGCTTCTTGCCGTATAAATTGCTTTTTCTTGGCTTGTTGTTTCTTGACTTTCAGGTCGGCTTAGAACTGTGAGGTGAGTGGAAATCACTCATGTCATAGTTCTCCTTTAAGGGTTTACATTTCTACTTGTTTCTCTTTCTTTTGTTATGCTAGGAGGGCTTATTAGGGGTGAGGGGCCGCTCCAGTGAATTATGAGGTGAGTGATCTTCACTCAGCCTCATAATCTGAGCCGACCTGTGACAATGAGACTGTCACAGGTCGGCTCAGTAGATCGGGAAGTGAGCGAGCACATACCGACGCTCGCTCACTTCTCGATCTATCCGTGCAGAGAGCCGTGACTGTCACTCTCTTGTCAGTGCTGCTTGTGAGTCCCTGCATCTACTGCACACATCGTCATCGGTCTTACTCGTGTCCATTCTGTCCTTTTCCCTCAGGCAGCCAAGCCCAGCTGACAATTGCATCTGTATTTAATTTTTCTCCTTAAATAAAGATTATATTTCCCTAGGTTGGCCTCTGCAGACCCTGCTTCTTCCTCCCAATCCCCCCTTGTGGTGCCCTCAAGAGGGATTTAGAATGCAGGGAGATGTGAGATCAGTGAAGTCCCATTCATTGATTTCCTCTGCTTGGGTTAGACTCAAAGCAGTCAGCTCTAAGCACGTCCAAATTCAAAACTGTCACATTCAGGTGGTAGTCTCGTAGTAGCATATTGGGGGCTCTGTGTCCCTGGTTGTATAGGCTGGAGGCTAAAAGAGAGAGCAGGTGTCTAACAGACCCCTGAGGTATTCTTAAAGAGTAAAACTGGATAAACACATAGGGGTCTATTCACGAAGCTGCCGAAGGATCTGGCCGTAGCTTCGGCCGATCCTTCGGCTAGCTTCGGCTCCAGGCCCCTTTCGGTTCAGTAGAACCGAAGGGCTGCTGTACGGGCTATTCACAATAGCCCGTACAGCTCCCAATCATGGCCGAGCGGCTCAGCCGAGCCGAACGCATATGCATCATATTGCAAAGTGAAATAGCCAATAGTAATGTCCCAATGCTTTTCAATGGGAAAATGTCATTATTTTTTTTTTTTCTATTCTGACCGATCGTGTCAGAATAAAGAAAAAAGGACACATCAGTGCTTCTCTCCTGGGCGGCCGGGAGCAGGAGGCTCCCAGATCGCCCGGGAGTGTTTTTTTTTTTGACAGCAGCAGAGCCGCCGGACAATAGGAAACTATTGGGCGGAGCTAGCTGTCACTGCTAGCTCCGCACAATCGTTTGCTATTTACTTTTTAAACTTTTTTCACTGTTTTTCTGTTCTGCTCGGTGCCTCTGAGGGACCGAGCAGAACAGCCGATTTTTTTTGCCGAACATGCTGAGCATGTTCGGCTGACCCGAAGCCACACGAAGCAAGCCGATGTACGGCTGAAATTAGCCGTACCAGCCTGAAGTGAATAGCTGAACAGTGTTCGGCTCACTTCACTTCAGATCGGTCATTCACTCGGCTGCCCTCGGCAGCTTCGTGAATAGACCCCATAGTGAATTTTGGCCGATTCATAATGAACCGGCCGAAATTCGCTCAGTGGGTGGCCCAGTCCGCTGCCCAACATCCTTTTGACTTAAAAATCCGGGCAAAAAATTGTCAGCCATGCAACGCCAGCATCCAATCAGATTTAGGCATTGTTCAGGTATTTTGGCAGCCTGCAGGGCCAACTGTCCGAATACAATTGCCGCAGCTTCCTATGGACTATCACATAGAGGGTTGCACAGAGTTTCCATTGCACCCGGCTACTCTTATGCTACCGAGCAGAAAACAAATTCTAGGGGGCACTCTGCATCTGTCTCTTACCTTTTTTGTATGAGTTAAAAATAAGATAAAATAAAGCAAAATCATTATAGTCTACTTTTAAATTGCTGATACCATAGTACATTGTGAGGAGACTGTTAAAAGCTCCCCTCCCCCAGCCTACAGTCCAGTCTGGTCATAATACTTAATTTATTGAGGACTGTGGTCAAATTCAAACAGGGTTACATTGAGGGGAATTGATCAAAATCTGGAGCAGCGGTGCATGGCAACCAGTCAGCTTCTCTCTCTTTCAAATCCTAACTGAACAAACTGAAGAGAGAAGCTGATTGGTTGATCTGCTCCAATTTTGATAAATTCACGCAGTGTCTTTAGTTGCTCTTAATTTTTTTTGCGACACGCATACAAAGCCATATCTCAGTGACAGTTACTTAAAAGGAAACTGTCGTGATAATGAAGGCTGCAATTACTGGCCTGTAGCTGTCAGTCGCCTTGCTGATGCCTATGACTTCCATGCTCTCTGAGTTGCTGACCTGGAACAGTTATAGAGGTAAGGAATTCTGACACTACTGTTAAAGAAGAACCCCCCCGGGCACAAATTGAATTAGCCCTAGTAGTGGGGCCACCCCCGCAATGCAACAGTTAACTGCTCGTCTTTGTCTCGGTTGGAAAAAAAAGTTATACTCGCTGATTCTCAGAGCCGCTTGCTCTTAGACGGGTCCCCTGAGCCTCGCTCCCCCTCCTCCGCAGCGGTCCAAGGTCCCATAAATCATCATGTTCTATACACTGTGTATATGACGCGTGGATGCTTGGGGACATACCATCTCTACAGCGGAGGAGGAGATGTGACAGCCAGCCGGGGATCGGGTGAGTATAACATTTTTTTCTTTTTTGAACCTAGGCAAAAACAAGCAGTTAACCCCACTGCAAAATAAATAAATAATGCATGCCTGGAGTTCTGTTTTAAATAATGTATGTTCAGGTCTGTGATTCAGATGTACTGTAGCCACACATCCAGGCATTTCATAAGGAGGCAAACAATGGCACCCCTCATACTACTTTCATGAAGGAGTCACTTAAATCTCAGTGTAACTAAAAATACCCTCATTTGGCTTCTTTTATTCAAACCATATTCCTTTTTTTATGGTAGAGACGGATATTACGGAATCCTGCCTTCTACCAACCAATGTAGCTCGGGATACACAGGAGAAGGGGGGCGACAGCATTTTCGGGGGGTGTAGAAGTGATCACTTCTACCAGAAACTGATGATCAGCTTGTGAATTGTACACAAACTATTACAGCTGGGAGTGTGTGAGGCTGTGCTGCTGCCGAAGTAAGGCTTACATTGGTGGCAGTGAAAGGGTTCAAGTGCTGTTACAGCTTGGTAAGATTATGCAAGATCTGGGCACGGGTTCCCTTTAAATATAGTTCTGCTTTTAAAAGACAACTATGGGGTAAGTGTTTTTCCCCATAGTTCTCTTTAGGGTCACGGGAGGACATATACTAACCTCCTCCTGTGACCCAAAGCTCAGTATATTGCAAGCTACAGCTCGCAGTATACTGAGACGACGGATCCCGACATTACTGTTGAGATCCACCCAGCTGCATGAGTGACAGCTGGCTCTGCCTATCTAGAGGCTGAGCCAGCTTTACCCGCCCCCTCCGTTCTTCCAGTCAGCGCTGAGGGGTCAGAGATGGGGGAATCCCTGCGGGGAGCGATGACTGACGGTCACGGCTCTCTGCAGGGAGATGATAGAGAAGTGAGCGAGTGACGGTATATGTGATCGCTCACTTCCCGATCTATTGAGCCAACGTGTGACAGTTTCATTGTGACGCGTCGGCTAGAACTATGATGAGTGATTTTTCACTCACCTCATAGTTCTCCTTTTAACAGTTCCTAGTTCGGATGTATACACAAAGTGACTTCTATGGATTAGAGGAAATGTATTTTGCTTGTGATAACTGGTTAGATATTGTCCGTCTCTTGTACAGGAATGATCTAATGGCTTGCTAGGTCAATGCTTTTATTCTTCGATGAAATGTTTCCTCCTATAATTGTTTCTTAGAACTCCGAAGACGCGGGCACGAAGTATGTCCCTCCCCAGCTAAGACAGACCTCTGAAGTTGTAGACGCAAAGAAGAGGGAAGAACTGGAGAGGCTGAAGAAGAGCGTGAAAGGCTTGATGAACAGGTATCACATGACGGATCCACCTAACTGATGGTGTCCTCTCTCTAGAGTTGTGTGCCGTGTCTTGGCTCCAGGCCTGGAGTGCATCAACTACTTTATAGTTCATATTTTTAATTGACAGCATGAAACTCCACGGACTTTAAATCACTCACAGGCCCCCGCTAATTAATTTACTCTCTTGTTGTGCGCGGATGCTGCGGGTCACTTGGTGATGTATGGAGTTTACCCTTTGTAACTGGAAGTTGATATTTTTATTCCATCCTCATCTCTGTCCTGAGACCATTATAGTTACCTGGATATTATTCTTTTCTATTTCTTAATTAAATGTTAAGCAGCTCATGATTGATTGGCTGTAGATTTTCTTGCAGAAAGGCAGGCTTTGCATCAAATCACAGAAGAAAGGATTGCTTTCAGCTATGTTAAAGTGGGCCTTTACTCAAAATTTAAAGAAGAGCTCCGGTCAAAGTTATTATTCACCCTTGCAGTGCTCTACAAGGGTTATCTGCTCATTTTGGTCTAGGGAGGAAAACAACTAAGTTATACTCACCTGATCCTCAGAGTTGGTTTGCTCTTAAACCGGTCCTTCTAGCTTCGCTCCCCCTTCATTGCAGCAGTCTAAGGTCCATTAGTCATCGTGTTCTATACACAGCGTATAGAACGTGAGGATGCAGAGGCACATACCAGCGCTGGCGCATAGAAGGAGGCAGGTTGGAGGGAGCATTGTCACAGCCAGCCAGCTCGAAGGATCAGGTGAGTATAACTTTGCTATTTTCCTCCCTTAGACCAAAATGAGCAGTTAACCCTCGCAGTGCTGGGGATAGCTTCATTACAAGGGTTAATACAAATTTTGCCCAGAGTTCTTCTTTAACCTGAAATGATGTGAGTCTAAGGTCTGAAATGTAATTAGTGGAGGAAAGGTTGCTACCAACACTCTTCAATGTGTGAACACTTAGGTCCATAGCACACTGGCAGTAAGAAGGGCGGAGAGAATAAACACCTGATTCCATACGTTGCTTCCTTGAAAGTCGCATGAGCACAATGCTGCTCCCTTGCTGACGGAAACACTGCAGGACGTCTGACACCTCATGTTAGAACCACGATCCTACAGTTCACTTTCAGTTTATAGCTTTCCTTGTAAATTGACATGGATGGGAGCACTGTGTATGTATTTGAAATTTTAGGTTTTTTTTAGTGATCCTCTAAGGAGACACGGTCACCGTGCCCATGGAGGACAAAGAGACAGTAAAAATAACACCTGCCCGGTGCCCGAAACTGCATGTCCCAGGTGTCGGGCAATAGGAATTCAGCACCCCTGCATGTAACTATCCCCCTGCCGGAACCATTAAAGAAAACTAGTACTGAGAGAATATATAGGTTGGCATCGCTGACCTCTTCATGAAAGTGCAAGCTACCTGGTTGTCACACTGCTTCAGTACATTCTGCGTCACAGAATCAAAACAAGTATGCAAATCAGGGTTTCTGACTTCAGTTGCTGTGTCCCTAATGGGGAGGTTCACCCTCTCTATTTGTCCTGGTGACCATTCTCACTGAGAAAGTGAGGGGAAACGCAATATTTTAGCCTTACTGGGAGATTTCCTCCAACTTTTGAATGCATCTCTGGGACAGGAAATTTCCCTAATTGTGCACTGACAGCAAAAGTCAGCTGACAGAAGGTTTAACCCCTTCTCTTCTCTATCCAGCAGAAAAATACATGTTTTGGTTGTACATGCAGGTTAATATAAAACTTAAAGGAGAACTATGAGGTGAGTGCTTTTCACTCACCTCATAGTTCTAGCCGACCTGTGACAATGGGACTGTCACAGGTCGGCTCAGTAGATCGGGAGGTGAGCGAACACATACCGGCGTTTGCTCACCTCTCGATCCTGTCATGGCTCTCAGCCGTGACGGGAGGGGCTGGATTCCCCCCTCCCCGATCCGCCAGCGCTGACTGGTGGAACGGACGGGGGAGGGGGCGGGTACAGCTGGCTCTGCCTCTACATAGGCAGAGCCAGCTGTCAGTCACGCAGCTGGGCGGATCCCGGCACAATTGTCGGGATCCGCTTCAGCTGTTGCGTCTCAGTGTACCGCGAGGTACAGCTCGCGGTATACTGACCCAAGGGTGACGGGAGGACGCTGTTTTGTGTCCTCCCGTTACCCTGAGAACTATGGGGAAAAGCCTTAACCCCATAGTTCTCCTTTTTATTACATTAAACCCTTACTTTAGTTGTAACAGGTACATTAAGACTCTTAAAGGAGAACTATGGGGGTTAAGTCTTTTCCCCATAGTTCTCCTTAGGGTAATGGGAGGACACAAACTAGCGTCCTCCCGTCACCCTAGGCTCAGTATACCGCGAGCCGCAGCTCGCGGTATACATTTTGTATAGCCTAGTAAAAGGTTTTGTATAGCCTAGTAAAAGGTTAAAAACCCCATCAGGTTATTTTATGCTGCCGAGTAAATTCCCTTATTTTCCTTTTCTGGAGATGCAACAGGAAATGAGAGGAAATCTCCCATAAAATTCCCATCTTAGGGAGTAGTTATAGGAACAGGAATTTCCCCTCACTTGTTCTGGTGACAACTCTAACAGGTCAAATTTCCTTTCACTTTCTGGCTTGATGACAGCAGCCATCAGCACAAATAGAATCCCACCCAGTGTGGACACACAAAGCAATAAAAAAAACCTGACAGGAGGTCTAACCCTTCCACACTCTCTGTCTAAAACAAAAACCAAAATTACCCAAACATTAGTCATCAGTTCCACATGTTGTAAGAGAATGCACCACATCACTTCCTAATCTTTTTTTCTTTTCTTCCTTAGACTGACTGAACCAAACATGGCCTCTATCAGCGGACAGCTTGAGGAACTGTACATGACCAACAGCAGAAAGGACATGAATGATACTGTAACCAGCGTTCTGTGCAATGCTTGTATTACACCAGCCAAAATGCCAGACCGACTGATGATGGAACACGTGCTCCTCATTAGTATACTACATCATACAGTTGGGATCGAGGTAACAAGATTTGGCAACAACCACCTGCATATATTATATTAATATAAAATACAATTTTAAAATGAAGTGCAAAGTCTTTGTAATATCATGCCCAGAAGGACTTGACCTTAGTTTGGGAGCTAGAAACTTACTGACCAGCATGTCCCTTGGGTCTGCTGATCTCAGATTGGAAGGTTGAACTGAATGGTCACATTAAAAGAGACTGTAGTCCTGTCCTGGGTGCACTTTTAAAATCCTGTTGAATCTGACTGCTATAGATTATATGCAGATCACATTCCTAATAAATCGGGGAGTCTTTCAGACTTAAAGCTGCAGCCGGTCCCTTGCACATTCGCCATAATGTGTAATTATGTGCAGCACGTTATGGCAGATTTCATGCCCCCCCCTCCTAGTTTGGCCTCTAGTCACTTTAGGTCCATGCTCCTCCTTGCCGCATTGTTGCTGCTGCTGCCAACTTTTACTTTTGTTTCCCCGTCTGGCATTTTCTTTCTTCAGCTATTGGCTAACCACTAATGATAAAACTCCTGTGTATGCACCATGAAATGACATCATCCTGACACCCAGCTCCGGAAGTGTGCATTGTGTATGGATTGCAGTCTGTGTACACAAAGAACATTTTGCTAGCAGACAGAATACATTCATTGTTTGGTAGGAGAGACATACATAGTCTCTTCTACCAAAAAATTGTACTTGCTAGATTTGTTTTCTTTTTTAATTTGGCTCCTCTTTAAGCAGCATTGTGGTGGATAGCATTAGCAGTTCACTGGCTGAATTTTCTTGTTTTCTGCAGTTGCTTCTTAAAGCTATACTCTGGGCATTACCAAAAATTACCCTTGCAATGGTGCCCCTACATTGCAAGGGTTAAATGTTCGGTAAGTCTAGGGGTAGAGTAATAAGGTGTAATACTTACCGTAAACTTTGCTCCCTATAACCTGTATGGCCAGTTCCCCGAAGCCTCTTCTCTGAGGCGATCTGGCCGGTGGACGTGTGCTGAAGTAATCTAGTACAATGCAGGACCGATAGTCATGCATTGCACATGAGGACAGCAAAGGCTGACACATAACCCAGAGTGGTGAGAGCAGAGGAGAGCACCCAAGGCTGCCTGAGCGAGGAGTAAGGTAAGTATTTTTTCCTTTACACCCAGAATACACTTACCTTTAATCCCTGCAGTGTGGGGACACCACTGCAAGGGTAGTTTTTTTTCTGTCATTTCTGGAGTTCAGCTTTAAGCTTAGAGGATAAGTGAGGTCATAATGTACTTATCTTTTTTGGGCTCTCCCTCCCCCAGCATGTCTGTTGTGTAATATATTTACATAGTTGTGTAGAGATTTTTCTGTATGGCATACCTGGCTCTGCACAACCTCTCTTCCAAGTCCAATAAATAGCATTCAACTCCACTGATTTCAGCAGAATGCCTGTCCCTTCCTGTAAACCCGTTGACAAGCAGCATTGCATATCAAAGGCTGGATGAAAGTGCTAAATATTAAACAGGGAGAGAAAGAGGGTATGACCTTTTTTATTTCAGGTGTGTGTGCAATTTATTTTTTTGTTGTTCGGACCTATTTACAACATAGGCTACTCACAGCATAGCAGTAAACTTATTAGCAGAAATGCTGAAGAGTGGTATGAGATATTCATATGCATTGTTTTATATTAGTGTAATCAAAAAAACTACAGTTTTATATTTGAGCCCTGACCATAATATTGAAGCTATGTCTTATATGTCGTACATTTCCTTCAAAGAGAAAACTTATTACCTCCTTGTGACCTTCTTTACAGGTGGGTGCTCATATCCTGGAATCGGTTGTAAAGCAGTTTCATGACCTACATCAAGACATTGGTGAAAGTAAAGAGTGTGATAACCTGCTCATCTTCATAGGACACCTCTATAACTTCCACGTCATGGACTGTCACCTGGTGTTTGACATATTGAAGTTGTTGGTGTCCACATTCACAGAGAGGAACATAGAGCTGATCCTGCTGCTTCTGAAAAACGTTGGCTTCTCCTTGAGAAAGGATGATGCTCTGGCGTTGAAGGAGCTGATTACTGAGGCTCAAAACAAGGCAAATGTTGTGGATAAGAACTCCCAAGATCAGACTCGGGTAAAAACAAACAGCTTACGTATTCAATTACTGGCCTGAGATTTCATTATACCTTGACTGAAAGTTTATATGTATGGTCTGTGCTTGAAGGGCAGGTCCACCCAAAATGATTTACTGGCTTCCACCCTCACCAATTTAAATCGGCAGTAACAAGTTGAAGTCAGTCGTACATGATCTTTTGTATCTAAGGGAGCAGAGCTGGGAAACTGTTCATTTCACATATAACCTTCATGTTAAACATCCTGCAATCATTCTGGAATGCAAACTAAAGTGAACCTATTTTTCTACAGTAGCCCTTATTTGTGATCATAATGTGTTATGTAGTCTTATTGTTAATCACAATGAGGGGGAATTTATCAAAACTGGAGCAGCTGTGCATGGGAACCAATCAGCTTCTCTCTTCAGTGTGTTCAGTTAAGATTTGAAAATGAAACCGAGAAGCTGATTGGTTGCCATGCACAGCTGCTCCAGATTTTGTCTGCTCCAGTTTTGATAAATTCCCCTCACTGTGTTTGTGGAAAGGTGAACATAAAGGGTGATCAGCCTAATGAAACCTGACTTGTAATTGTCTTCTATGGACTATGCATGACATTGCTTTCTGTTTTTTTTTTTTCTTTGAATAGTTTACATAAGTTGAATCTGCACATTAAGGTTTAGAAACCCTTTTTAGGTTTCTTAGCCGGTGTCGTTTATTTTTTTTGTATGTTTATGGTCCTGTAGGTTAAATTTATGTTGGAGACGATGCTCGCGTTAAAGAACAATGATATGCGCAAGATACCAGGCTATGATCCTGAACCTGTGGAAAAGCTGCGTAAATTACAACGATCTTTGGTAAGAATCATTTAGACTTTATACAGAACTTTTGTTTTAAACCAGGCTTGATTTTCTAAAATGTAAAGTCAATATTAAATGACAGACCATTGGTGGGGCAACCAGTGGTGAGAAAAAAGTGAGGGTCCCAATTTTTATTAGGACGGGCGAATATTTAGTAGTGAGGCATCTGCCTGTCCTTGATACCCAACCTGTTTGTGTCACCTGGATCACTTTGTTTAGAAGAATACACATGAATAACCCCTCCCGTTCTTTAGTCTGCAGAAAAGGGAAGGATCAGTGCCAATTGGGCAACAAGTTGAAACTTTTCTGTGTGCAATACCAAGCATTCCTAGCTGTCAGGAAATCTTGCTACTGCCGCAGTGGAAGACTTGTATAGCCCACTTCTTACTCAGTCATCATTCATTATACTCAGATCTGGCTTGAATTCAGCCATGTATGGCCATTCTGATTGTAGCATTTAGTTAGAAAATGGCAACACACCTACATTAGAAAAGTAGTTCAGAATGGCTGCATCATGAAATATATTCATTCAGATTCTCGCTCATGTTTCCAATCTTCTTACAGTAGTCTATATTTGTGATCATATTGTGTTGTCATATAGTGTTATTGTTGATTGATCCGTTTTTGTAAAGGTTCACCGCAGTGTGTCCGGCAGCGATACTCGTCTACGTGTGACATTGGACAACCTCTTGGAAGCTGAAAAAGTTGGCAGGTGGTGGATTGTTGGGTCATCATGGAGCGGAGCACCAATGATTAATGACTCTTCAGGGAAGGTGCCAACTCAGTCCATTGGGAAGGTATGGAAATTGTGAGGCTCCAAGCCATAAATGTTGTATGAATAACAATTGTTTTCCTTCCTCTAAATCTAGAATACATTGAGATTTACTGAGATGCTCTTATAGTTCAAACATACCGTCCATATGAGCTTTATGTTCTCGGCAGAACCTGCATATGGCTAAATACATCTTTCACAATATAGTTTATGCTTTTTTCTTTTTTTCACTGTATTTATATCTTCAAGGGTCATCATGAATTCCTTTTTTGGTTGTAATACATTTGTATTTTGCTTTCTTTCTGTGTAGTTAATATCCAGGTAGTTATTTTTTTGGCACAGTGGAAAGTCACAAAGTGCGGGTGCTTAGTATATGTGCTAAATCATCTGATTATGCAGTTCTCTACCTGAAGTAATTATTAATTGGCTGCCAATACACTAAAATGGATCAAAAAATATACACAACCTTTTTAGAAATGAAGCACATTACAGAGCAAAGATTGTGCGCTGTGGTGTGCCCTGTGTGCTTCGACATTCACAATGGATGGCATCGCACATAAAGCTGGTGAGTTGGGGTAATGTGTGATTGGGCCTAAATACCTGTCAGTTCTTTCTTCTGAATTATAATAACATATGGTGCCTGCTCCAGAAGGTCACTGGTCTGTTCTCTCTGGAGGCGGGAGCTTTAAAGGATAAACACAGCTTTGAAGATTCAAGCCAACCCTCCTTATCAAATGGCAAATGTATACAATTTAAAGCATACCCCCCATGCTACTTCATGAGGTTTCCATTGCTCCCCCTTGCCCGAGGTCAGGAAACCTTTTGATATTTCTGGATGCAGTTTGCCTCTGCATAATTGTACTTCAGGGGCGCAAACTATAGAGATGAAGGCCTGCCATCTTTATTTGCTGTGTAGTAACACAGAGGCAGTCAGTGTCCGAGGGGATTAAAATGCTGTCTTACTCTGGGCTTACCAGAGCAATATAAATTTGTTAAAGTTTGACTTTCCACTTTGCATAGGAGGTTGAGGGGGCATATTTTAGTTTTCAGCATTGGGATACCGTATTTGCCGGCGTATAAGACGGGTTTTGAGACCTAAAAACATCGCCCGAAAATCGGGGGGGTCGTCTTATACGGCAGGCTTTGTATTCATGATTACAAAGCCTGTAGTAATGAATACAAAGCCTGCCGTGATTGGCTCAGCGCGGTATACTGTATGTAGCCGAAGCTACCGTACATACAGTATTAACACACATCCAGTGGGCTGACGGATTAGCCTCCCTGGCGGTCTGATGATTTTATTTGAATTTTTTTTGTTCTATTTTTTTTTTTTTTTACTTTTTAAAATTGCCGCCGGTTCCGCCCCCCTGCGACGCGGACGCTCGCAAGGGACGGAAGACGGAGGACACAGCGGGGATCGTGGGCAATGTAAGAGACTGTAATCCCGAGTGTGGCTCGGGGTTACCGCTTATGGTACTGAAAATTAACCCCGAGCCACACTCTGGAATACCGCCATGGAGGTTAGTGGGTGCATTTAGACATTATTTTGGGATATACTCGTCTTATACGACGAGTATAGCCCAAAACCTATATTTTAACACAAAAAGTAGGGGGTCGTCTTATACGCCGGCAAATACGGTATGGAAAATGTTTTACTTTTTGGTGCAGGACTCCTAGTTTTTCATCGCTGTTGAGATCCGCCCAGCTGCGTGAGTGACAGCTGGCTCTGCCTATCTAGAGGCAGAGCCAGCTGTATCCGCCCCCTCCCCCGTCCGTTCCGCTAGTCAGCGCTGGCGGATCGGAGGGGGGAATCCATCCACTCCCCTGTCACGGCAGAGGGCCGTGACAGGATCGAGAAGTGAGCGAACACCGGCATGTGTTCCCTCACCTCCCGATCTACTGAACCGACCTGTGACAGTCTCATTGTCACAGGTCGGCTAGAACTATGAGGTGAGTGAAAAGCACTCATCTTGTAGTTCTCCTTTTAAGAGATTAATTAAACACCAATGGCAAGTGACCATTGGTCAGTGAGGACACGTGAGTGCGCTGACCAATAAGAGTCTCTTTTTTTTTTTTTTCCTCCAACCCAGAAAAAAGAAGGCTACGAAGAGATTCTCATTGATCAGTGCAGTCAGTGTTTTTTATTTGGCAGTGGAAGCCCCTCACTGGGAACTACTGCACTAGGCTCCTGGCAATGAAAACTGACCTTTTGTGGATTATAACAGTATAAAGGGATGTTAAGCCACATCATAAAGGAAACCTATACAGATAAAAGTCTAGAAGAAGCCATTACTAACCTCTTTCTGAAAATACTGGTTTCCTGGCTTTCTGTGGCTTCATTTGTTTTCTTAAATGCTGACCATGAAGATTAATCAAGGAAGGAAGCAAAGACAGAGAACTCGGAACTCGTGATCTGCATGCATGTTTTTGGCCAGGTATTAAAACCAATGGTTCACTTTGACAGCCAGTGAATTAGCATTTTAGATGATTTTAGTAATGGCAGCTTCTGTATTTTCTCAGTACAGAAATACATGTACGATAATGTGTTTTCATCTTTGTTAAGGTCAGTGCGAAGATCATGGATCTGGCCCGCAAGCAGCGGATGAACACAGACATCAGGAGGAACATCTTCTGTGTTATCATGACAAGTGAAGACTTTTTGGATGCTTTTGAGAATTTGCTGAAGTGAGTTATTTTGGAGGGTTGTGGTGAAGTGGACCTGTTGTAAGAACTTCAGTTGCCTGTTCCCCCAAACCCCTTAAATATTAAAAACATGCCATAAACAGGCATTCTGGGCTCTTGTTCTCTTAAAGGGACCCTGTCAGCACAGGGTCACCCATAAAAGCAGCCAGCCCCTTAAAAGAAGCCAATCTATACTTTCCTTTTTAGTGGCCTATGTCTTGAAACTATGCTGCCCCATAGCCTGTGGAGGTATCTCACAATTCCAGGTGTGTGAATACCTGCTCCTAATGCTGCACACAGTTGTTCCTCATGCAGACTTGAATGTCTCTCTGCAGGACGTACAAGATGGTGGGAGGAACCACTGTGTGTGGTGGGGGGAACAGGTACCCACCAAGAAGAGTTGAAAACTTGGAGCTGTAAAGTGAGGACATTTCAAGATGCTAGAAAGGTAAATATAGATGGGCTATATAGTATTTTTTTACAGGACTGGCTTTTTTTTTTTTATAGTCAGGGTCACTTAAGTTTCTTGTAATGTTGTTACTTTTACATTCCTTTCTTTTCACTCCTTTTTGTATCCCCCTTTTCTAAAATGGTGTTGGAAAGCACGGTGCTTGGTGCTTATAATTTCAAAGATTAGCTCCATCCAGACCCAAACTTTTCATTTGTTGGGGTGTGAAGCGTGAAATTTATTTTTCCAATACTGTTGTACCCTCTAACTGCATTTCCTGAACGGGTTTATCTGTCCTATTAAAGGTACGTCACAGCAGTCTGTAGCCTTTACAGGGTGGATATTTCCATTAGCTCTGACTGGTAGGAATTGCCTACAATGTGATCCATCAACAGTTGGAGATCCACGATATGGTTATATGTTATCATTTACATATGCTCGTTTTATTTATTTTTAATATTTGTACTCTTTTTAATTCATAGTTACACTTTTATGTCATCTTTAGGCTCGGTCTGAAAGATCATCAGGAGAGAGAGATTGTACATGTCCTTATAGACTGCTGTTTGCAGGAGAAGCTCTACAACCCCTTCTACGCATTTCTAGCCAGCAAGTTCTGTGAATACGACAGGAGGTTTCAGGTAATACATGGCCTCAGAAGGAAGTTACTGTTATAGGTACGGACATAGAGGGGTGAAGAGTCTGCACGAGCCAGAGTATTGCATCCGCGTTCCACTTATTGTGGGTGCAGTGCTCTACTGGCTGCTATTAAAAAGAAATAATTCCACATTTTTTTCATTTTCTAAGGAAATGTGCATTTATTTTTTTCTAAGGTGAAATTTCCCTTTAAGAACAGAGATGAGATGAACTGAGAAGGAAGTCAAATGACATAAAAAGAAAGCTTTATGTCTCCAGAGTGCTAGTCTTCAGCTAACGTTGTGGCTAGCACGGTGCTGAAAATACTTCAGACTTTTCAACACACAGGAATAATCCTAAAGGCAAATAAGTTCTATGTGGTTGCATTTCACCACTAGCGTTTAGAGTCATTTGTGGCAGTGACTGCACAGGATACACAAACTTTGTGTAAAAAGTCTAGTCTCTGGGCTATGACCTGACAAGGAAGCTTTGACAAAATCCAGAGCTGTAGTAGCAACACAGACCATACTGTGGCCTGTTTTTTGTCATGATGCATGACTCTTTGGATGTTACTATGAACACTTGCATGTCTAGCAGTTTGGTTAAGTGCTCTTCTATTGCACTGGTTACTAAGAAGTGTTCAGGAACAGGAACATAGACAGTGCTTGTGTGCACACGTCCTACAGAATTTAAGCTTTAAAATAACATGCATTAACCACCTGCTGTCCGGCCGTTGTAATTAAACGGCAGGACAGCGGCTTCTTGAATGCGGGTGGGCGTTTTTTAACGTCCCATCCCACCCCGCTCGTGCCCGCTGCTAGGCGGCGCGCACAAGCGGGAAATCAGCCTGAAATGTAAACACTGCAGTGGTGATTAAATACCACCAAAAGAAAGCTCTATCTGTCCCCAAAAATGGTATAAAATTAATTTAATTACAGCGTTGCATGACGGAATAAATGTCAGTCAAAGTACCGCAGCGCTGAGTACTGAAAAAAGGCCTGAACAGGAAGGGGGTGTAAACACCCTGGTCAGCAAGTGGTTAATAGAGTTAGTGCTGAAATGCCTTCAATTGTGAATGGCACCACAGTGCAACACAGCGCAGAGTATCCTGTGCGTATTATTATTATTATTATTTTTTTTTTAGCCCCCACGTATGATGGAATACACTTCCATTCAGGAAGGTATAATGACTGTTGGATTTTGTGTCCCCATCAATAACCTGTAGTTCTCCCCTAAGCCACTCTGATGCTGACAGCTTTCGCAGCCACTCAGCATTTTGTGATATTAGTAAGTTTCCAATGCTGAGATACGTTCCAGAAAAAGCTGAGTACATATGAGCGTTGGCTTTATTTGTCAAATTTACCCTGCGATAGTAAATTGTGTTGCGAATTATATAAGGCTTTACTAATCTGTCCTTCTGAAAACGCTAGGTGCCTGGTTTCTATGTTACTATAGGTGTACATTGAGCCACTTAACTTAAACCAGTATGTGAATTGCAAGTTCTGACTTTCTAACAGTTCAGTTTTGTTCAAGCTCAGTGACTCAGGAAGTACTGAAACCAAAAACAGCCTAGCAGTTGGCTTTTTCAGAATGTCAGAAACCTCAGCCGCCATGTTTCTCACAGTAGAGATTATCTTTAATGTAGTTGTATGGACCTGAGCCTAAATTTCAATTTCTTTTATTTGTATGATCTCTCAGATGACATTCCAGTTCACTATGTGGGATAAATTCCGGGATTTGGGAAGTCTGTCAGCAGCCACATTCTCCAATCTCAACCAGCTCTTGAGTCACCTGATTAAAAAGAAATCTCTTCCACTCTCTATTTTTAAGGTAGGAATGGTGTCTCCCTTGCTAAGAGCAACGTAGCATTTGCCCTTTTCCTTGTTCTATTTTATTTGGTAATGTGTATATATGTTTTCCTGTTCCTACAGAAAGTCCTATTTATATGGTGCGGCTTTTTCAGCTTCAGGTTTATATTTCTCTTTTACATCTTATGCAGGTCATAGAGTTCAGTGAGTTGGATAAAACGAAAGTCTCTTTTCTGCGTCAGATTCTGAGCAGAGTGCTGTTGGATGCTGAAGCCGAAGATCTTGCTGTAATATTTGGAAAGTAAGTAGGATCAGATACTTAAATATAAATTATATTCTGCTGGCTATGGAATTCTCAGAGTATCAATTTATTTTATTTTCTGTATTGCCCTTAATACTTGCATGCTTAAGAGATCTATGGAGTAAGTGTTTTTCCCCATAGTTCTCGTCAGGGTCATGGGTGGAGATATACTAGCGTCCTCCCGTGACCCAAAGCTCAGTGTATAGCGGTATACTGAGACCGACGCAGCCGGGATGGATCCCGACAATGCTGTCGAGATCTACCCGGCTGCGTGAATGACAGCTGGCTCTGCCTATCTAAAGGCAGAGCCAGCTGTACCCTCCCCCGTCCGTTCCTCCAGTCAGTGCTGGAGGATCACAGCGGGGAGGGGGGAATCCCTGCAGGGAACCGTGACTGACGGTCACCACTCTCTGCAGGGATATGATCGGGAAGTGAGTGAGCGAGCGACGATATGCGTTCGCGCACTTCCCGGCCTATTGAGCCGCAGTTTCATTATCACACATCGACTCCTAACTAATGTGGATGAGTGATTTTCACTGACTTCATAGTTCTCCTTTAAGTTTCACATACTCTCAGGTGTTGACTATAACTTTTTAAAGTAACCCTGACCTCCACTCCATAATTATAAGACTGTGTAAGTAAGGCACAACAGCCTGCTGTTGGCTTTTTTTGCCCAAAACCCATCCTGTGCTCCATCTTGCACATTACTACTGAGTCCACACCTTAGGGCATAGACCTCCACTCGTCCACTGTCCAATGAGTGTGCCCTGCTGGCCACGTATGCACACGCATGTTTGTACCTACATATGGCATACACTGTGAAGGTTGGGTCAGTTGACTCCACTGGCTCCTAAGAATGGATAGGAATGGTTGAAGATTTTAGAATTCTCCCAGACAGTGGTGTCCAGAACATGTCTCCTGTATGTCCTGTAGACAGCATAACTGTGACCTGAACCTATTGAAATTTTGACATTTTATATTTAAAGTAGTATTAAACGCTCAAACTTTTTTTTCAATAATGAGTCCAGATCAAACAAATATACATTGTCCAGCAACCCTAAGCATTGCTTTAACATTAATGCTAAAATACTTACAATCATGTTTCTGAACAGCTGCTTTCAAGTCTCTTAGCTCAGCTTCCCTGAACTTTCTGCCCAGTACGCAATGGACAGTCCAGACTTCAGCAACTGTTCATCTACTAGCTGGAGAATGGGGGAGGGGAGTAGTTTGATTTGCGGTCTGTGTGTTTGTGGAGTCATAAACAGCTTACTAGCGCATACAAGGGTGACTGCATAGCACTCTGCTTAAGGAGTCACTCTAAAACAGAAAGTCAGGACCAGTGCTCAGGGAACCCACTGCTTCTGCAGGAAACTAAAACTTTTAAACATAAAGAAGCAGCATCCATTGTAAGTGATTTCATCAGCATTTGAAATTAACTTAAAATCATTTTGACTTTAATATCACTTTAGTGATAAGTTACAGCAAACCTGTTATGAAAGAAGTATGTAGTCAGGCATTGCCAGTTTCTCTTAAAGGAGAACTATGAGATGAGTGATTTCCTCATAGTTCATAGTTCTAAGCCGACCTGTGACAATGAGACTGTCACAGGTCGGCTCAGTAGATCGGGAGGTGAGGGAACACATACCGGGTTCCCTCACCTCTCGATCCTGTCACGGCTCTCGGCTGGATTCCCCTCTCCCCGCTCCAATCTGCCAGCGCTGACTGGCGGAACGGACGGGGGAGGGGGCGGGTACAGCTGGCTCTGCCTCTAGATAGGCAGAGCCAGCTGTCACTCACGCAGCTGGGCAGATCCCGTCATCTACGTCGGGATCCGCTCCAGGTGCGGCGTCTCAGTATACCGCGAGCTGTAGCTCGCGGTATACTGAGCTTAGGGTAACGGGAGGAAGCTAGTTTGTGTCCTCCCGTTACCCTAAGGAGAACTATGGGGAAAAACACTGACCCCATAGTTCTCCTTAAGTTGCAGCATTTTCTCTAACGATTGCCGCTTTTCTTAGTCTGACTCACAATTAGGGCAGGCAACAAGCGTTTTCAGAAGGACACCACTAATGGCAGGCCTTTATATGACTCTCATGACAGATGTACAGGCATGAGAAAGTTATGGATGCTGCCATTGCAGACCTCCTTATGAATGTCTGGCTATGTTTGTGTTCTGTATGTTTCAGTCATAATCCCAAAACAAGCATGTAAATGAGTGCCAGAGAAGTGTCAGAACTACTTACACCTATACAAGTCTAGTTCAGCGACTCGGCATTGAAGCTAAAGTATCAGAATGACAGCCAGTAAACTAGTATTCTCAAAGGAGGATTCAGTAATGGCAGCCTTTATTAATCTTTCATGACAGTGTCCCTTTAAGTCATTGAGAGGGAAACAACCTACTAATTGTCAAGGTTCAAGACAATGTTGGGAGGCTAAGATGTTGCAAGTACCCCTGAAGCATTTGACCTGCATGGGTCTGGAGGCTGCCCCTACTGCTCATTAGTAGTATTCCTCATTTACATGTAGGTTTTGCCTCTTATATCAGCCATTTAGCTTCACTGTACTTAACCGTAGGTATTACAAAGCCAGGATTCAGCATCAGGTGGCACCATAGGTGAGATCTGTCAGTTCAGTCACTGGTCCCAACGAATGACTGTACAGTAGGAAGGGAGCACTTTAATACATAGATGGCCATGTGGCAGTAGATACATTTAAAGTTGCTTGTCATTATAGGACTTGTCTGTTTTCCCATCAGAGTCTCTGACAATCCCAAGCTTGGAATGCTGCGTGAAGGCTTAAAACTCTTCATTTCCCATTTCCTGCTGAAGAACATCCAGAAGAGCGCAGAGGAAGCAGAGCTGCTGCGGCAGAAAGCAGATGTAGCTGTGAAAGCTCTGCAGGCGAAGGATAACAAACTGCGGCTATAGAAACTTCACTCCTCTGATAAAACAAACTTTCTTATAGAAGATGAGGAACTGTGTCACTGAAGATCTGATTTACAAAATTCCTATCATTTTATGGAGAATAATACATTCATAAATTGACATTTTCCAGGTTAACAGGTCCGGACTTTCACATATAATGGTCTTAAGTGTAGGGTTTGTGTTATTGCATTATTTCACCTGTGGGCCATGCACAATGCCTCTTCCTGACATTTAGTGTATGGATCAGTGTTAGCTTCTCAGTGGACCGAGTGGATGGCGTCTCAGAAGAAAAAGTCATTGCACTGGCCAGGGTGTGTCACAGAAGTGGAATTGCAATTAGGTAAGCCCTACAGTAGAGCCTTTTTATGTGAGTCTGACTCTGTTATAACTGGAAAAGTCAATTTAATGTGGATATGAAGAAAATATCTTACAAAGATAACTTCTCTGGACATCCAGCAGTGCCTGCTCACTCAGTTCACATCAGGCTAACTTGGATACGTTGGACCATAAGAGGGAGGTTGCATAACACAGAATCTCTTGACAAGGGTTACAGATGACTTTAGAAAACCTTCTAAATCTCATGGCAATGGATTGTATAAAACTATACATGAGGAAATGCTATACACTGTAGCACTGCTGCAGTGTTTCCTGGATAGAATAGAAGATTGATATCACTTGTACTTCCTTCCAGAGCCTAGCTGTAGACACAGTATGGAGAAAAATCTGGTTGATCCCTTCCATCATTCTGTACCTGTCAGTATTCTGTCTCTGCTTCACTTCACAGTAAAGTCTGCTGACGGGAGCAAGGAATGGAGGACACTGGAGGGGGATGCGTTGCCGGAGATCATTATGTTTACATATCAGTCTCATTAAAGGAGAACTATGGGGTTAAGGCTTTTCCCCATAGTCCTCCTTAGGGTAACGGGAGGACACAAACTAGCGTCCTCCCATCACCCTAAGCTCAGTATACCGCGAGCTGCAGCTCGTGGCATACTGAGACGCCACAGTATACCGCGAGCTACTGCTCGCCGTATACTGAGACGCTGAAGCGGATCTCAACAATTATGTGTGGATCCGCCCAGCTTCGTGAGTGACAGCTGGCTCTGCCTATCTTGAGGCAGAGCCAGCTGTACCCGCCCTCTCCTCCGTCACGGCATCCAGCTCCTCCCCCTGCCTCGGCAGAGAGCTGTGACAGGATCGAGAGGTGAGCAAACGCCGGTATGTGTTCGCTAACTTCTCGATCTACTGAGCCGACCTGTGACAGTCTCATTGTCACAGGTCTCCTGGAACTATGAGGTGAGTGAAAAGCACTCGCCTCATAGTTCTCCTTTTAATGGCCCTTCATTCAGAACTAAAGTATTTGTATTCAGATGGACACATTTTGAATCCTTGATCTATTATACAGTATAAATCTAAACCCTAACGTGTGATTCCACATCGGAGTGTAGATCTATGATGGGTATAATTCAGTGTTTATACTGACACCGTATAGAGATTGTAGTGAAGTGTATCTGACTATGCAGTTGCTGTGACCTGGTTTTTACTGACAATAAGGGTTCTAGGACATGTTGTCTCCATTTAAATGGACGCTAAACTCAGCAGTAAAACTTTAAAAATACATTCAAGTACCTTAACTATTATCAAAAATGTATCTTATTTATGTATCATTTGGCTGTAGAACCTCAAATCATCTCTGAATTGGTGCTTCTTCTGGAGGGTGGCTACTTCTGTTCCCCATGGTCCCTGTGTGTGTGTTTGTAAAGTAAAACAAACGACAAACGCACTCAACAATTTGTTACCAGTTATACAGTAAGGTGCACACGAAATGGGCTTTGAACAGTAGAACAGTAGAAAGGCATCATGGCACACTCACAAACCAGCATGTAAAACAACTTGTCTCACCACTAAGGACAATGACAGAGGTTTGGATACACGTCTTCTGCAAAGGATGTGTAAGCCGCACTGCCGCGCCAAGGCACCTCTTATAGTGCGGTCCTAACTCTAAACGAAATGGGCTTTGAACAGTAGAAAGGCATCATGTTCTCCAAGATGGAGACTCTCATAGTTTAGAGTTAGGACCGCACTATAAGAGGTGCCTTGGCGCGGCAGTGCGGCTTACACATCCTCTGCAGAAGACGTGTATCCAAACCTCTGTCATTGTCCTTAGTGGTGAGACAAGTTGTTTTACATGTTGGTTTGTGAGTGTGCCATGATGCCTTTCTACTGTTTGTAAAGTAGTCACCGCTCCAAGCTCACTCCCGTGATGGACTACAATCTCATGTTTAGTTTACTCATTTGTATTGAGATTGTAGTCCATCACGGGAGTGAGCTTGGAGCAGTGGCTACTTTACGACACACAGGGACCATTGGGAACAAAATTAGCCACCCTCCATGAAGGAAGGACAGTGTCAGCACCAATTCAGAGATAATTTGAGGATCTGCAGCCGAGTGATACACAAATAAGATACATTTTTGTTAATAGTTAAGGTACTTGAATGCATTTGTAAGATTTCACTCCTGAATTTAGTGTTACTTTAAGGGAATCATCTGACATAGTCCAGACCAATTTTCTGACAGTACAGTTTGTCATAAAAATATCACCCTGTGCTATGTGCCAATGAACAAAACTAATGAGAGATGGAACTCGATGCTCTTGGCCAACACTTTGCAGCCAAGTGAGATAAAATAAACTGTGATGCTGTAGAGGGCAGAAAAGAAACCTTAAATATGATGCAACCAGCAGGTTAATTGTAGTGCCTTGTGTTTTCTGTTGTCAAACTGAGAACTTATACTTTACCATAATATGGTAAACAAATTTCCTGGAAACAGAGTTATCAGGTAATCAACTCATGTTTTTGTTTTTGGCCACTAGATGGTGTCCTGTCAATAAAGCAACTTTTTATCTGTTCAACACCAAAACGTATGGCGCTGGTTACTTCTTATCCATCTCTTGTGAGTTGTGTAAACTTTATGTAACATTTTTAAAGAGTGAACAAAACATATAAAGTAAGGACATGGACATGCTGCGGTGAAAGTTCCATAATCTCTGAATAAAGTTTATAATCACTACCGCGGTGTAACAATTTTCCACCTAGCACATTTATTATAAGCAGGCACATTGTGCTCCATAGATGTACAATCCGGACTTGTTTGAGTTAAAGAGATATTCACCACTTTCTTAATAGCCAACCTGTGCGTTCCCTGACTGATGGTTTTTTTTTTTTCTTCTCCATTTAGAGATTTGCGGCATGGCATACACAGTGTTGGAAAATAGGACATTATCTGTGCTAACCTAAGAAGAATAAACTTACCTAAGACAGATATAATAGTATTCTATGTACAGATGTAGAAATGGGCACCAAGCCACAACATGAAAGTGTTCAATGTGTCACCACATAAAAACAACCAAAGCTCCCCCTCCATCAGGGCTCAAAAGAATGGATTGGGGACTCAAAGGAAACTATAACCAAATGGATCTATATTTGATGTGGTACAGAACCTCCCTTTGTGTTGTATTCAGCTGCAGTTAAAATGTTTGGTTGTAGTTTCCTTTGAGTCCATTCAAGCCCCTATTCTTTTCTTCTAAGTCTTGATTATGGGGAGATTTGGTGTGTTTTGTATAATGGTTTTCTAGGAAGTTGTATAGATTTCCGTGAAGGCACAAATTATTCTGCTAAATGGCATTTTATATCTAGCCCATTGTATCGAATAGATTCCAAATGTCCAAGAAGGCCCACTACCAGGGACACAGACAAAACTAAAGCTCTCTGTAGACATGAGATGATAGTCTTCCACGCTGGTCATGTTTAAGAGTAACTACAAGAAAGCTAGTCGGATGACAAGCGAATGTCTTCAAGAAAAATACAGCCAGTCCAGTTGCCTTGATATACTTTTTACAGATATACCATGACCTAGATAAATGAGAACCTTCACAGATGTAACTAAAAGAGATCGCTGACCCCACTGAGTTGGGTGATAAAAAGACCCCATCTCTTTCACTATCCCCTCCTTGCATGCATACACATCCAACCGCCTTTTAAAGTCTACTGTCACCTCTAAAACCTTTCTGGAAAGAAACATAGTGGTTGCCATTGCTGAGTATATTGAAAATGCTGGATGCCTGGCTATCATGCTGAACCTCTTGCTTCAGTACTTCCAATCACTAATGAGAAGCAAGTATACTGATAGAGTTATGACTTTACCGATATGTATGCTTTCAGGGGGTCAATAAGTCCAAATATTAAAGTAGTATTAAAGGCTGATTGTTTTTTTTTTTTTTTTTAACCTTAATGCATTCTCTACATTAAGGTAAAGAACGACCATTACTTTTTTTTGTGTTCCTCGTGTGTTGTCGTTGTCGTCCTCCTCCTATCCCCCCCCCCTCACTTACCTGTCACCGCAGCCAATCCCTGAAGCGATCCTTCCTGGTTGCGGGTGGAGGATACTGGGGGCAGAGAAGCTATAGGCTCCTTCTGCCGTCAATCACCGTTTAGAGAGAGAGGGGAGGCGTGGCCTGCCACAGGGCTGTCTGTGTCTATGGATGCACACAGCCTCTGCGGGCACAGCCAGGAACGTGCATGCACGGGTGCCTCCACAGCAGCTGCCTAGCTCCAGAAGGCACCCATGCAGGGGGCGGGGAGGAAAGCGCTGCGAGGACCCACTAGAAAACAAGGAACAACATTTTTATATAGAAAAATAACTGAAGATTTATAAAACGGTGGGTCTCCTAGACGTAAAAAGAAAACAAAGCTATAATATCACTCTAAAAGTAAAGAGTCAGCATAACAGCCAGACAAGTAGCTTCTTCAGCAGTTTTATGTGGAGTTCTACTTTAATGTATCTCTTATCAATGAGTATCCATGCTTAAAGAGCTGTCATATATGCACATAATTATTCCAGGTCAGTAACTGCCACCAACAGCAGTTCCTGTCAGCAGAAGGTCACTTTCTGCGTAAACAGTACCTGCATAAAGAAGACTGCATATACTTACCTTTTTCAGCAGCCATCTTTTCTATTCTCTGTCCTCTGCAAGTTTTCCCACTTTCCTGGGTGTGTGAATAACCTTCTCACCGCCACTCCCTGTGGTTTCACCCATTGTTTGTATTAGAGCTGCAGCTAACGATTATTTTCAAAATCGATTAGTTAGCCGATTATTAAGTTCGATTAATCGGTTAATCGGATAAAAAAATAAAATAAATTTTTTTTAAATGGCTCCAGTGATGGGTCTACTAGTTTGTATTGAGATTGTAGTCCATCACAGGAGCAAGCTTGGAGCGATGGAAGTAAAAAAGAAAAAAAAAAAAGTGGTGTGCAATATAGTGAAATGAAAAGTGTAACATTATACAGCAATGAATGCAGAATGGCGTAGGCTCTGGAGGACTACAAATCCCAGTAATACATTATACAGCACAATGCAGAATACCACCAGCTATAGAGGAGTACAGCAAATCCCAGCAATAGTACATTATAGCTGGTGGTATTCCGCATTGCTCTGTATAATGTACTGTTGCTGGGATTTGTTGTATTCCTCTATAGCTGGTGGTATTCCACATTGCGCTATATAATGTACTATTGCTGGGTTTTGTAGTCCTCTATACAGCGCAATGCAGAATACCACCAGCTATATAGAAATACAACAAATCCCAGCAATACATTATACATACAGTGTGTAATGTATTGCTGGGATTTGTAGTCCTCTGTATAATATACAGCACAATGTACCATCAGCTATAGAGGAATACAAATCCCAGCAATACATTATAGAGCACCATGTGTGGGAAAGTGCAGGCTTACCTGAGCAGTCTTCCAGCAACTTGTTTCTGAGATCAGGCCTGTCTGTCGGCGGCTGCCATCCGCCCACACCTGCTCCTCCTTACTTCTTCTCTCCGCGTTCGTGTGGATGTGGGCGGGCGAATCTGGCAGTGGCGAGCGTGAGGTGGGGAGGTGGTGTGGCGCGCAGCGTCTGTGGAGCCGTGAACAGGGCCAACCAATAGGAATCCAATTAATCGATGATTGAAAAAGTTGACAACTTTTTCAATAATCGATTATGTCGATTAGTTGTTGCAGCCCTAGTTTGTATGTCACTACAGGATGTATGAGCCAATGGGAAAAACCATAACTGGTGTTGGGCATATCCAACCAGAAAAATCCTTGCAGAGAGAGCAGCTTTTCATGAGAAGAGCTGCCGCAAAGGAGAGTATATACAGTCTTCTTATTGCAGATATGTTTTATATAGAAAGTAACCCTGTGCTGACGGTGTCACTTTAAACAGGGATATAAATCTCAATTCCTGATATACAGATGACCACTTAGAGGGAGCATCTGCATATGAAATACACAAACCGAAATATGGAACAGGCAGCAAGCAAATAAAAGCTTAAAATCACAAAAATATTTATCAGGTTGCCATGAAAATATGAACTAAAATGTGTAAATAAAAGAAATATCTGATCGTGTCCCTTTGATAACATTTTGGTACATTTACTTTCCTTACACAGACTATAACATAACAACGATAAGAGGTGATATGAGAAATCTGGAAATGCTGTGGAAATTGACATGTGACAGACTGTCCTGCGCTCCCCAAACAAGCGACTTCTCCCATTATAACAGAGTATCAGCTTCCATGTAACTTTCCTAGCCATATTTAGGGCAGTATCAGCACATATCCTGCCAAAGGGGACCAATGATTCCTCCTCCATCTGCATTCATTAAACTTTGCCGAGACATCAGGCACCTTGTGGATTAGCAGCACTTAGTAAATACTGCCCGTGATTCCTCGCTCAGAGACACTTCAGTGCACTCACAAGTGTCAGGTGTGCTTTCTTTCAGTTTGTAAAACAGCAAGCCAGTGGTGGAGGAATGCATTAAAGTGGCTGGGTCAGGACAATACAAACATTACTTTTCCAGACTTTTCTGTGAACTTTTAAAAAAAAAAAGATGTCTCTTATACTTCTGGCAACTAATAGTTTGTTGACGGGTCCTGCCGGTATCAAAGGGCATGTCAGATTTTCCCGTATTTGTAGGAATCTTGCCCTGGTTGTACTGAATAGAAATAGCCTAAAACTGACCTTACAAGAATAGTTTTTATAGCCCTGCAGGCTGAATGAAAAAAAAAACCCCGTTCCCCCTTCCACCCTTAACAGCATGGATATAGAAAACGTCCGCCGCCGGCTATTGTATTCTGACAGCTGGCGTCTGCAGAATACCCAAATATTGGCTGCAGTCACTGATTAGCTGACAATTTTCCGCCTGGCACCTTCGCTTTTTCACTTAACATTTTATGAGTCGGATGGTGCTGCCAGGGCCACCCACGTATGGAATTTTAGCCAATTCAGCAAATCAGATGTGACATGTGCAGCAAGGCAGGCTAGTACCTCAAACGTATACTGGGCCACCTCCAGCCAGTGGTACATCATTGACACTAAGGGGTCTATTCACGAAGCAGCCGAAGGATCTAGCCGTAGCTTCGGCCGATCCTTCGGCTGAATGCGCTCCGGGAGTCTCCCGCTCCCGGCCGCCAAGGAGAGAAACACTGCTTATTCTTTTTTTTTTATTCTGACACGGTGCCGTGTCAGAATAGAAAAAAAAAAAAACAAACACATATTGGCCATAGGAATGCATTGCTAGATTCCTATTGGCTATTTCGATTTGCAATAGCCAATAGCAAACTGGCATTACACCCGCCCTCTACTGCAGTTCTCCATCAGGTCCCCACTACTGATTGACAGCAGCAGAGGGCGGGTACAATAGCTAGTTCTCATAACCAGTTTGTGGGCCTATGGCAGGATTAGCAGAAGAAAAGGAGGAGGAGGAAAAGGGCAGATTAGCAGCACTTGTAGACAACTGGCTGTCCTGCGCCTGGGAGGAGTAAGAAGAGAAGGGCTTTGTCAACCACTTCACTACCTCCTGCGCAGTGAGCCGCTGGAGGAGTGAAAAATACTCCCAGTTCCTAGACACCTCTTCTCATGCTATAATCACATTATCGCCATCAGATGGTGCCCCTGCCTGATGGCGGCAGATGCCCCGGGTCAACTGAACTGAGGGATGTGTTAGATATTGTTAGCCAACAGTCCATGAACCCATCGCACTCCTGACCGCATACTCCAAATTAATTAAAGTGGGTGCAGCTGTGATCAATGGATGGCAGCCGTTATCATGACCAAAGAGAAATACAATAGCTACCGAACCGGCCAGGGGCGGATCTACCATACCAAATACAATAGCTACCGAACCGGCCGGACGTGTTTTTTGTTACTGATTTAAAAACATTTTTATTTTTTAAATTCTTTATTTCTGCAAACATAAGAGCACATACACAGAACCGTACATACATCTGGGCCGTGCGGCCAGGCATTGGTCATACATTTGTATACAGCTTCAGAATATCTTGTTCACTAGCGTCCAGCCCGGTCCGCCCCCTTAATTCGCTCGCTTACAGCTCACAACTCTCGGATCTGCATCTGTACTCCCATGACTTTTCCCTTTTTCTTACATAACACTTATGGATAAACAGTAATAACACACCAACTCTCCAAGGGATACTCTCCCTCGGTCCGCGCGGACGGATCCACGGCAATCTCAGGAGAGTGGGGAAACAAACACTGAACACAAAGAACAGAAGAATACACGTACACGGCAACAAGACATTCAGGGGGGGGGAGACAACGTCCAAGTCCCGGTCCACCGGTGCCACCCTCTTGCTGGCATCTTCTCCAAATAGCTCACCCTTGGCTGCCCTGGGGGAACGCTGAGGAATCCCTGAACACGTACCATGCTGCCCAGGTAGCAACAAATTTGTTTTGGGTCTTACGGATTGCGGATGTCAGGTCCTCCATCAGCCTAATCTCCTCCACTCTCTTCACCCACATCACCACCGAGGGCGGACGGGTCTGCCTCCACAATGCCGGGATGCACGCCCGAGCCGCATTCAATAGGTGGATCAGTAGGGATCGTTTATACATTTTCCGCGATAGCGGTGTCAGGTGGAGGAGATACGCCGCAGGAGTAAACGGGAGGGACACACCCGTGATCTGCTGGACAAGGGTGGCAATCTGCGACCAGAATGCAGCCACCCCCGTGCACTCCCAAAAAACGTGCAGTAGGGAGCCCACCTCCCCCTCACAACGCCAACATGTCTCAGGTACCGCCGGGTACATAGCGTGGAGAGCCTTCGGGACCCTATACCATCGGGTCAGCAGCTTGTACCCCGCCTCCTGATATTTCATTGACACAGAGGATTTGAGTGCAAAGTGCATCATACGGTCTACCTGTTCGGGACTGAACTCCACTCCCAACTCCGCCTCCCACTGCCCCACAAAGTACGGAGGTGGAAGATCAGGTGGGCTACGGAGACATTCAACCAGGTGTGACAACATGTGTCTCACTGGCTCCGCCCTTTCACATATGTTCTCAAATTCTGTACATGGTCTTAGAGGGGGGACCCCAGCTCGGGACGTGTCCAAGAAGTGTCGTATCTGTAGGGCGCTCCAGAAACCCATGGGCAGGTCGGTCAGGTCCCTGATCTGAGCAATGATTAACCACTGGGCTGCCCCCTGGAACTTGTGCCGTCTAGTAAGCCCCACTGAGGTCAGGGACCTCGCCAGTGGGGTGCGTAGCCCCGGAGGGAAGTGCGGATTCCCAGTCAGTGGTATGAGAGGCGAGGGCTGTGGGGAGAGTCCCGGGTTGGTCAGTGCCCCGCTCGTTGCCTTCATCGTGGCCCGAACCAATGGGTTCGACCAATACGAGTCTAGAGACTAATGTACCCTCCGGTGAACGAATGGATGGTATGTACGTACGGGATCTGACATCTCTCAGGGCACGTGCCAAGAGCTTCCCAGGCTTATTCCCGAATTCATAGTACGTGCGTCGCGCTCTTCCCAACTGGGCCCGCACCCCCTCCAGCAGGAGGTCCCTAAGTTCTGTCCGAGTCTGTGTCAGGGCGATCGGCGTGCCCTCGTCTAAGGCAGCCCTGTGACGTAACTCCAAATCCCTCAACTGGGCATATAAGGCGTCAATTCTTTGCAGCCGCTGCCTCTTCCTCCGGGCACCTAATTTGATCAGCACCCCCCGCATAACACACTTGTGGGCTTCCTATAGGGTAAGCGGATCCTGCTCAGGGGAGGCATTGTCCCTAAAGTAGAGTGCCATCTCTGATTTAAGGTCGGCCAGGATATCGTCATCTTGCAATAGGGATTCGTTCAGCCGCCACGTGAACGGCGAGCGGGTACCCTCCCCCACAAGTATGCTCATGTGTACTGGGGAATGGTCAGATAGTGCCGAGGTACCTATGGATGTGCTGGAGAGAAGGGGCAGCGCTGCGTGTTGGAGCAAAAAGAAGTCTATGCGGGAATAGGATTGGTGTGGGGCTGACATATGTGTGTAATCTCTGCCCGTGGGATCGTTAATGCGCCAGGGATCAACAAGTTGGAGTTCAAACAATAACCATTTGACTCTCTTCCGTTGGGCGCGTGAGATCTGTGAAATTCCCCTCGTGGAGTCCAGCGTTGGGTCTAGCACCATATTAAAATCTCTCCCTATTATCCATAGACCCTCCGCAAACATCTCCACCTGCTCCCAGAAGGAGTCCAGGAACGTCACCTGTCCAGTGTTCGGGACATATACTGTGGCCAAGGTCACCCTATGGCCATGAAGGTCTCCCTTAACTAGCAACATGCGCCCCTCCGGGTCTGCATATGTATCTATATGTTTCCATGGCAAGGGCTTGGCTAGAATAATGCTCACCCCTTTTGATTTAGAGTCCCGGGACGGGGCATGATAAGACGTGGAATATCGGTGATTCCCTAGTTTGGGGATATGCTCAACCTTGAAATGGGTCTCCTGTAGGAATGCTACATGAGACCTCTGTCTCCACAATTCGTTCAGCAAATTTGATCTCTTTGCGGGGACATGGAGCCCCCTAACATTAAAGGAGGTGACATTGACAATCGGCATGATGTGTGGTTTAACTCACCGCTCCTGTAGTTATCCTTCTGGTGGGCCCGCAGGGACCTCCCCAGGTCAGTCCAGCTGGTCAGGCGCACAGCTTTGGGTAATACCCCCTCGACGATGAGCTCCCGGTGGCCCGGGACCGGGCACAGAAAAACACTAAGGAAGACTCGACAAAGACACAGGTTGGGGTAGTAACTGAAATTTACTCCCTCACTCCACGGAGCTCTCCTTATGCACGTCCTCTCGGCGCCATGTTCAGGCCACGCCCCCTTAAAAACATTTTTAATAAACTATTCGTGGAAGTACTACACGATGAAGGGCTTTTTCTTTGCATGAGTGTGGAAGAACCTCGTACTCCAAAGACTGAGGGCAAACGTGGGGCACGAAAGATCCTGCATTATCGTGTTTCATGAGATAAAACGTGTGGGGCTGTCGGTTACAGCCGAAAGCTTGCGGTGAGTGCGCACTGTGAGAGGGGGTCATGTTGACATCATCACAAACCCCAGCAAAGCACTATTAAAACCACCGATCACTGGGAGGCTTCGACTACCTATTGAAGTGGAACCAGTTGGCACAGAGACTTTTTGTTGTGCACTATATGTTCTTTTTCACAATGTTATAATTGCACAGTAAGATTGAAGCACCGTATTTATTTAATGAAGGTGAAGGACACAACAAATTTGATTGTATTGAAATTGATCACACAATTATTCACACCGACACCAAGTTGCGGTACCATAAATGTATTAATTTATAGATTTAATAAGAGAATGTGGTATCTATGACTATATGCCACCTTAATAATTAAGATTTTCACATATTGAGTTAAATACACCTGTTTCATTTTAGGGATTTGTTATCCACATATTTAAAAGAACTTGTGTTTATACACCTGTGTTTAGTCACTATTTGAATCAATTAGCACTGTATATTTAGTTGAAATAGTCGTGGACCTAGTTGTCTATAGTACAGCATCTTTCAATTAACCCCAGAAACACTTTATATAGATTGCCCATAAAGCGCGGATATAAATTAACACACAAAGAGAAGTATGGACACCGCCACTCCAGTTGCAATACAGATGCGTCTGTTTATTGACAAACATTTCAGGGTCTCGCAGGATCCCCTTCCTCGGGTTCTGCCTGAGGAAGGGGATTCTGTGAGACCCCGAAACGTTGCACTGAGTGTGATCATGCTGCATTCACCAGGCAGCATGCAAAACAAAACCTGTCTAACCGCGAAGGTTAAAAACAGAGGTTTTAGATACACGTCTTCTGCAGAATATGTGAAAGCCGCACTGCCTCGTCAAGACTCCTGTAGTCCGGTCCTAACTCTAACCTATCCTTTGCTTGTTTGTTTGTCAGTAAACAGACCCATCTGTATTGCAACTGGAGTCTAGATGTTATTAGCCAGTTTCTATTGTTCCCCTTGAGGTAAGCCAGCTCTAGAGATGTATGGTCATAATTATGCTACCTACCCCATAGCCATAAGCTTGCAGTGCCTGCATGTCCTGCCATCTTCTAATGCAGTGCTCCCCAAACTGCGACCTGTGGACCTGATGAAACTCTTTGGTTGCTTTTAACTGGTTCTTGGGTAATTTTTCTTCCCATTGACACCAACAATGGGACATTATTCTTCCTCCCACTAACCACATGTCCTATGCCATTTTTTACTCCCACTGCTCCCCAACACAGAAGCATTGTTTACTGCCACTGGCCACAGTCTGGCCCCTCTAAGGTCTGAAGGACAGTAAACTGGGCCTTTGTTCTGAAAGTTTGAGGACCCCTGGTCTAAGCTCTGTGGCCAACTTAAGTTTAGTCACCAAGCGTGTTGAATCTTTAAGAATGAACAAAGTGTCACTAAAACGCTGATAATTATATTAGAATCCCTGCTACTGAAACGTATATGTAGTTATAAGGCTATTCCAAGAACAAGATGTGTTTTTGTTGATATGGCGACTCTTTTATTAGACACAGCTGTGATTTCTATAAGGAAGTAAGACAACCTTTATGGGGAGGAATAAGAGGATTAAATCATGTCAGGGCACATGTGGGGAAATGATCATGTATTGTTATGAATATCTTCTAAGGTACGGACAGATTCACTATTAAAAAAAATATAGCAATCTATGTCTGGTTTCAGATTGCCATTGGTTAAACAAGGCACTGTTTTCACAATAAGCTACAGAAATGAAAACATTTGGTAATATTGTTTGTACAAAACTAATGAGACCATATGTTGATATGATGACAACTGCAATTGTTAGATCGGTCTCATGAGATTATGGCTAGGACTATTTGGGCAACTTTGAGTAGCTTAATTGCACTACTAAAATCTTACAAGATCAATCTCTTTGTTTCATATTTCTTTTAGGGACCATCCACACTGCTGTAAAGCACAATAAAACATATGGTACTGCCCTGCAAGGCAAGGCGCACACAATGGTGGGTTGTGGCCCATTCATTTTGAATGACAGCTCAGTGCACAGTTACAGTAGTGAGAACCCCACTTGTACTGCATTACACCATATGCACATGCCATGTGTTGTGGTGCGCTGTGTAAAAAAGAAAAAGTGCATGTCCGATATTTAATACATTAATTTGTGCTGCCTGCCCATTCAAAATGCATGACTTACCAGCGTTATGCATTTCCTTAATGCACATATGTTAGCACAATGAATAATGTGACTGAATCCTTAATGTCATCTTCTACAAAATAAGAATTCAGTAGTGCAAATGAGCAATTGATCTCCAACAATTGCACACTGCAACCCATGTTAATGTGCAAACTGTAGTGCGGTACAGTGCAGTGCCATTCAATTTGAAATAAACAATTGAAATTGTTGTACAAATATGCAAATTCACATCGGTTTTTGCCTTTGGAAAGGGAAGGAAGAGCCCTGCAAATGATGGTCAGTCATAGGGAAAATTATACCCATCAGGTGAGAAAATCCTTCTCTGAACAGGCTCTGGAAGGCCTACAAATGTACAAACATTTCCAGATCTGACTGTAAATTACCAGAACTGGGTGAATGTTCTCTAATGTTTGCTGTCACCTTTATGTGTCAGGATAACCTAAAAGAAAAACCTCTTGTTGAGGCAACATTATCTTCAAACATTCCTAGAAAACCTTTGAGGTGTTTAACGACCAATTGTTATGTAATGTACATACACACTACCACCTCCTCAATGTGGACCTGGATCAACAGATATTGCACTTCCAATTATCTGTGCTGTTTAAATAAAGAAATGTCTTTATAATTGGCTGACCTCTCCACTGACCTTGTAGTGTAAAGTTTCACACAGTACATTGGTGGGCTGAATGACCTTGCAGTCCTGGAGAATAACCCAGGTGAGTCCTTTTGCATGTTGACAATCCTCACTGAGGCATAAAGACAATTCTATTGCTCTGAAATGGGCTCAGTCTTCCCAAGAGATAACATGGCAAAGCGCACACAAGAGATTGTTTTATCACAGCTGGGTAAACTGCAATTGGCAATACTGGACTCTGATCAATAACTGATACTCTCGAATGCAGGTTTCCTAAAACCAATCATTTCACCTGCCAATCACCTTCTTTGGAGGTCCGTGGGGGTGATTGCCAGGATTACTGCAACACTTATCTGAAGGCATTTCTAATGTCAACAGAATGAAAAAAAAAAAAAACTTGAGAAAACTAAATAAAACCAGAACTAAGTGACCTTTAGTTTTACCAGAGGATGAAAAATGCAACTTGATTGATAGTTTACTTTTGTTTGCATTTTCTAATCTCACTTTTTTCTAACTAGTCCTGAAAGTGTATGTAAGGCCATTTTTTTTCTTAGGTTTGGATAGAGTAAGGGACTGTTGGTCCCCTGTTGGGTTTGTGTTAGGCCTCTTTCACACCGGCGGTCCGATCGGGCTCAGTTTTTCAGGAGGACCCGTTGCCCAATGCTAGTCTATGGGCAGCAGGTGTAAACGAACACCTGGTTACCCCCAACTCCGGTCAGGACTAGAAAAACAAACAGAGCTAAGTTCCATTTCACTAAACCTGATCATGCCACATCTGGGGTAATCTGATGTAAACGGACACTTGTCCATTTACTTCCGGCTCCCCATAGGCCGACATGGGGTCCGGCAGTTTTAGTTCTTTCCTCCAACCCATATCGGAGGAAAAAACTGGTCACAGTGCTGACATCCGATCTGTAATGCTTCGATCAGGAGGGGATTAGGCATGTGCACCAGCAAAAAATTCCTCAAATGTCATTTGGCTGCAACGAAATTTTTTCCAACAAATTAAATTTCGTACAGACCACTGCTAACGAATTTCGGAATGGGAAATTCGGATTTGTTTGCATTCGTTATATCTGTAATTCGGAATTTGGATACATCCAAATGTCTGAAATTTCGTCCAAATTTCGATTCGGAACAAAACGAATCGCACATGTCTAGAGGGGATCCATGCACAGATCCCCTCCTGATCAGTCTGTGTGAAAGGGGCCTTACTTACTTCCTGCTGACTATGTTTTACCAGACAGGAAGTAAGGGGAACTCACACAGCAACATAGACAAACATATAAAAGAACACATTTTGGCTTTGAATATCTTCAAAATGGCAAGTGACTAAAGTACCTTAATAAAACCTGCATGCATCTTACTTTATCTTCATGAGAGCCGTGAATCCTGAGGCACCTGCCACCTTCTGCCTCCTGTATTGCTCTATTGGATATTGAGGTCATCCTTTATGTTGAACAATTAATAGGAAATTATTATGGGAGGTTAGAGGTAGAGGGCCAGCTCTTGACTTTCTTGGCAAAAGTCAGGTTTTGCCTTTTTGAAAACATTGGTTTTCCGAGGCTCCTGGGGAACACTTGAAGATAAAGAAAGATATTTGCTGCCACCTAAAGATATCTGAATTACATTCAGGCTGCCACTTTACAAACTTCTCAGAAAGAAAAAGATCACTTTAAAAGACACTTCTAAAATGCTGCAGTTCTATCCAGCAGTAGACCCTTCCCATGAATGGAATGCTACTGGGAACTTACAGTCTTTTACTTATTGATATATCAGTGGCAGGTTTCACAGCACTTCATAGACCATTTTAAGTTGTCACTGGGAAGGAACTTAAACTGTACCTATCACATTCAGACCACGTTTTTAGCAGGAAACTGGAACAAATGCAAGAAGGCATACAAACTCATCAGTATACCTATATAGCCTATACTAAATGGCTGCTCTTTCCCTGACATGTTAGACTCTATAGCTTTGGTGCCAAACCTGCAGCCCAAGGGCCACATGTGACCCTTTGGTATTTGAAATGCTGCCCACAGCCCCAGAAATCAGAGGTGGGACCCGTGATTTGTAAAGGGGGCTTTATTAACAGTGATCTCTAGCAGTTTAATGTAACATACCTCCAGTCTCTGACTGTTTCCTGCATGACTTCACACATGGACCCCTTTACCTTGTAAGTTAACAACCACTGCTCTATAGCATACAGTTATTTCATTTCAGAGTCTAGTTCTTATGAACATGCCTAACCTTTGCCTCGGATCATGTAAAGACCTCTTATATGTATACCTCCCCATGTATCATTTCCCCCTCCTCTTTCAGATTGTAAGCCCTCAGGGGCAGGGCCCTCCTTACCATCCTGTCTTGAATTGTATTGTAATTGTAATGTCTTCCTTACATTGTAAAGCGCTGCGCAAACTGTTGGCGCTATATAAATACTATGTAATAATAATAATTATATGCATCTTGTCCTTGTGTTGGATTTTAGGTGTTCTATCTCCCTACAGTCTTCTCCGTGTATTTCCATCACTCTTCATATCAGCATCAATGGCAGCCTCCATATTTCCTCATCATAAATTTCCTTAAAGTAAGAAACCTGTTGTAATAGCATATAAAAAGACTCTGATGTACTGTTCATGCCTTGCATTTCTCATATGTCTTGTAGACACAGCAACATATCAAGTTCATAGTGCATTGTTCCCTTTCCCTGCTGAGCCCATTCCACACCTCACACACTCTCAGTACTAATCCCCCTAAACATATTCTGTGTTTTTAGGAAGCATGTCAAAGCAAACATAGCAACATTTTCGTCTTTATAATGCCAATGGTTAGAGGAATAACTGAAAATCAGGTCAGGATATGACAATTCTGTGCTCAGAATCTCACAAACGTCAAACAAAAACTTATAAAATGGTTTATGAGATATTGGACTAGCATGGAATGATCCTGCCTGAACTATGACCATGATGTTTTTAGGAACTTAGGACTATGGTGGTCATAGATAGACAGCTACCACCCTCTATTGACAGGTGCAGATATGACTGAGGAACCTGCAAATGGTGTAACCATAACCATAGCAACCCATGTGCTATAGGGCTTGTAGGGCATACAGGGTCTGATTGGATTTTACATTTAAAAAAAAATAAAAAAATCCCCCCTTTTTAAAAAATAATTCCATCCCCTAACTATTTGCTAGCTTTTAAAAGTGAAGGCTACTTTTTTGCATTGATCCACTCATTTATACCAGTTAGTTTCAAGTGCATGATGTCACTTACTGTCACTATTTCAATGAGCGGCTGGTCACCAATGTTGGCAAGGGCTCATATTAGGGGCCATAAGGTAAGGGAAGCTTTACAATGTCTGTAGTATTGTCTGCTGTCCATCACTGTCAAAGAAGACTTTTAGATGTGCAACAGAAGCAGCAAAAAAGAGATAGGTTGTTAATAAGCCAGTAGGGTGCCCATGTACATTTTGCCATGGAGCCCTGGGACTTGAAGTTACACCCCTGAGATCTACCTACCCATCCTTACAGCATTGGACTAAATGCCTGGGCCTGCAGAATCCTTACATGATGTGGTACTTTTTATCCTTCACTCTTTTCTATAGGCAACAGAAGGATTAGGCCCTGCAAACAGGGACATTTTCCAATAAGTTCATGCACATCCAATCCCTATCTTGTGTTTTTTCAGCATTATCGCTGTAAAGCATCCACTAATACTTTAATTGGACGGTAAGATAGAAATTAAGGCTACTTAATAGCAATTGCAATGCATATGCGTCCCCCCTTTTAATATGTAGATATTTAAGTGGTTTGCCCATGTGGGATTTCCATTCTGCTGTGGCTAACACCTCTCCTTAATCTGCTTACACATCTGCATTTCAAGCAATTTGTAGCACATTTTCTTTCAATCACTCTCGATCCAATATATTTCTTTTTTTTTTTTTCATTTTTGCTTTTTCTTCTGGGAACATCTGGCCGTTCTATAATGATTTATGAAGTGAAAGTGTTAACCGTGGCCCCCAGCTGGAGGAGAGACATGGCTTCAGAGTTTTTATTAGGTGGCCTATTATGGAAAATAAAGTTTAATCCAACCATAAAATTCTGTATCTGAAAAACATCCTTGCAGTTATGACTGGGGACAAAAGACACTTTCTAGCAGGTAACCAGAGATGTTATATTGCATTTATAGGGAGTGAGCTAGAAAAGAATATTCTGTTTTTTAAAGTAGAGAATGAGGCAGGTAATCTCGACTTTCCTCAGCACATAAACAATTAATTACCCTTCGCCACTGCTGGAAGAGATTAATTGCATAGCATTTTGTTTTTAATGAAGAGAGAATCTGCAACTGTGCAGTTTGTTTAATCTAATTTGGGATATAAGAAATTACTTTTATTTATAGTATTTAACAACTCATGGGCTTTGAAAACAGTATTTAAAGAAATACTGTCACCTTACCCATTAAAGGCAAATTGACTGTGTCTACATAAAGTTGCCACGTCCTACTCACTGATAATAACCTCTCCAGTGCTCCCCTGCTGCTACTCCCTCTATCACATCTGTCATCAAAGTGTTGGCCAATGTCAGAGGGAGTGGTAGCAATGACACCATCACCTCCATAGTGACGGTGTCTGCATACAGGTACCCCTCCCTACCCACTGCTACTCACCCTTCCGGCGCTCCTCGCTGTTACTTTCTCCATCACACCTGCCACCAAAGTACTCTATGTTGGTCAATGTCAGAGCAAAGAGGTAGCGATGACATCATCCCCTCTAAAGTGACAGTGTCTTCCTAAAGTTGCCCCTTCCTTCTCACTGAGACTCACCCATCCAGTGCTCCCCATTGTTGCTTCCTCTATCACAGTGCCACCAAAGTCCTGGGTGTTGGCCAATGTCAGAGCACAGAGGGTGTGATGATGTCATCTTTTTCATAATGTGACCGTGCTCAGACCTAGCAATTTATCACTAGGCCTGAGCCCTGCATCATGGGAGGAGTTAAAATGCTCCCCCATCCCAGAAACCCAAAGGGGAGAATTTATCAAAATTGGAGCAGAATAATCTGGAGCAGTTGCCCTCGGCAACCAATCATCTTCTGTCTTCAGTTTGTTCAGTTACGGTTTGAAAATGAAAGGTGGATGCTGATTCTTTGACATGGACAACTGCTCCAGATTCTGTCTGCTCCAGTTTTGATAAATTCCCCATAAAGTATGTTGCGCAGTCCACTAGGGAGGATCGGCAGGGCAGTCGTGGAGAAATAAGTATTCATTTATTGATGTCTCTGTTCCTGTTGGGATAATCTACCCTCCTTGATGATAGGATGTCATATCTCTGATGCAGACAGAGACCACTACTGGAAGTGTCAAAGCTGAAGAGTCTTATGGAGGCGGCAGAGTTGGAATAGAAGAAAGGTAAGAGAAAAAGGCTTGCCGAGAGGTGGGTATAAATGCTTTTCTGGTGCAGGAATTTTTATTCTTGACAGCGAATTTTAAACTTGACAGTGTTTTCTTAAAGGGTATTTTTAACGAACTAACGACTCTTGAAACTTTCATATTCATGGAAGTACATGGAGTCAATCTGGCTGTTACACCTCCCTGTTTTTCAAGAATGTAGCAGCCACAATCTCAGAGCAAAGAAAAATACATGGGGAAATAAATATAATGCCACTAGGTGTGTGCCACTATCCTTGTCCTGGAAGACTTCATTCTGTTGTCATATGCTGTAAACTGTGAGGCATAGGTCCTTCAGTCGGAGAGGATGGGAAGCAGCCTAAATTATTTAAGAATTGTTTGTTATATTTTGTAATTATAACCAAATAATAAGATATTCCTTAATGCATAACCACACTGTTTAAATTGGATTTTAAAACAAGGATTTCAAAAATGTGGAGGACACTTCTGGCAAAAAAGGGCAGTTTTGATGCCTGCCACTTGTGTTCGTCCATCTGCCTGGTGGGACATGAGGGATATTATCTACTTTAAAAAAATGGGAGGGGAAGTGTCATGCGGACGGAGGTACTCCTGGCAGCTAGGCACTCTGAATCTGATGACATCTCTAGTAGGTCAGGAGGAGGTGGCAGACTAACTCTTCTACATTAAACCTGATTACTTAATTAAAAAGGACCTCTAAGAAACTTTAGTTTATCAAGCTAAAATGGAGGAAACAATGTAAATTGACAGGATCTGTTACCAAGCCACCGCGTCAGCATGAAAGCCAAGCAACTAGAATTGTCAGAGGAGGAGGCAGCTATGGCAGGCTGCATATTTTTCTCAAAGCAGGTTTCTTGTTACATCTAAAGTAATTTCTAGTTTAGTTTTGTGTAAATTTGAGAAATGTAAAGGCATGAGATGTAAAAATGCATTTTTTTAATGCTACCCCAGACCAAAATTAGCATTTACCCCTGGCAGTTCAAGGGGAGCTCCACTGCAAAGGTCGTTTTTTTTTTTATTGCCCTGGATTTAAGTATATTTCCTATTCCCATTCTATTCCCTTTCCCATTTCCCATTCCAGCTATTTGACATCATCATTTTCAATCTCAGTTTTTGGGAGGGTAAAATATGGCAAAATGAAAAACTATCTTGCTGCCATCTTTAAACAGGCTTTATGTCCTTACAAGAAATGAGGCATATGCATTACTGAACTATGTATTCTATGTACTGCGCATGTATTCATGTACTGAGAGGTATATCACTGAAAAACATTGGTTGTTCTGTCATAAAGTGACTATCATAACAAAATAATGATTAAATCCAATTACTGTGACTGAAGGTTATTCTTTATCAACCCTTCCAAAGGAATGTGTTCCACAGATCTGTCATTGTAATCACTTCCAATGTCTTCTATAACCTTTAAGTTCACACGTTATATAAGAACACAAGCTAAGCACCTAATTCAGCTTTATACGGCTTAACAGGCTCTCATCTAAATGAGACAGAAAATGTGGAAGCAATAAAACTGATACATTGGGGACATTTTAAGAGCCCTTATTATATGTAAACCACATTTTATATTTATCTAATGCTCCATTAGTTCAATTAGCATTTAAAGTTAACAGGATGCCTTAAATCAGTACAAAAAGCTGGCTGGAAATACATGATGGGAGTTGTAGTTTAGAGGAAACCTAGACCGTAAAATAAAAAAGTTACAAAGATTAAATCATGTGAAAAAGCCACTAAAAAAATTCACAGATAAAATGTCCTACACCTGTACAGAAAAAGCTCATGAATGGAGTGGGGGAGAGTTAGAGACTGTGTCAGGTTTTTATTGCTGGCTACATCTCTATCAGGGAGTACAGATGAGCGCAGTGTTTGGCTAAATTGATTTTGCAAATAAATTATCGATTGCCAATGTGAAATCCTGGAGTTTTGCTCATTGAGCTGCTTAGGCAAAATTTGTTTTAAGAAAAAAAGGTCTACTCTACTTTAAATGTAGTTTTTTAATTCTTGTGTATTTGATCCTTACTTGTGGGCTGTTGCTTTAATTCCCCCCTGTTCCTTCTTTCTGGGTTTGGAGGATCTCAATTTCGGAGCGGATTTGGTTCAAACCTGAGCTTATCACAGAGAGGGAGAGAGAGAGAGAGATACTAAAGGAGTAGAGATTCGCTTAGTAAAGTAAATGAGGCTGTGCTACCTTTAAATACCCAATCATGTGCCAGGAAACAAAAGTAGAACTTGTGCTTATATGTGATTTGATGATTGATGTAGACGCCTCTTTACCCTATGCATCACGGAAATAGTGCTAACTAAGGAAATATTTACTTTGCAACAATCTTGTATCCCTTTGGTAAGTCAACCTTATTGCATTATAAAGCAATAAATGCTTCGGATTGATTTACTGAAGCAGTAGAGACTGCTCATTTAGCAAAGGGAATGTTCACTTAGTTTAGTAAATAAAGTAAATCACGTGCAAGGGGAGGAAATTTTTTTTGAAGTTGGGCTTTAATTATAAAAAGATACTCTGCTCTAATAATTCCCTGACATTTTTACATATGCATTCATGTGTGCTAATAAAATGATTAATAATATAATCCAATTGTATGTCATTTATGTGTAGTAGACCTTTAGCAGCGTTTGAAGAGAGACGTGTCTTTGCCTACCCCTGGCTGAAATACAAGAGGGAATAAACCAGCTCTGCTCACTTTTTGTAGGATATATGGATGAAATTTCAGCTTTTATCGCTTGACATTATCCAATAATGCTTGGCAAATGTTTTTTCTATCATGGCGTGGATCCTGCAGATTTCTTTTATAAACCTCTTGTAAATGACAAATGTTATGCACCTGACATTTACGGCACATTTTATATAAAGTGCTCAGGTTAGCACTCACATTCTGATTTTTTCCTACATAAAACGAGCCAGGAACACAATGTACAAAATGTAAATATAAATAGAGAAACAAAAGTGAGACTAAGGCTGACCATACAGAAGCAATTTTTGGGGGCAAGACGGTGACTATTCTTTACCTAAATGATTGTAAGTGGACAAATAGTAGAAACATATTTAATGTAATTGGTTAATTCTCATCCTTTATGCTTTGAACAGCAGCGGGTATTTTTAGAGTCTATTGGCACCTTGGAGTGCATTAATGTGTGCATTTTTTGTGTGTTGATGTCCATTCCTTAAGGATTCCTTAACAAGTTTAGACTCATTCAACCAACCGCTCAGTGTCTGCAACCCCCCTCAGTCAATCCCTACACTGGCTTCCAAAAGCCTAAAGGATAAAATTCAAAATATTAACAACCAATTACAAAGCCATCCACAACTCTGCCCCTGGCTTTATCTCAACCTGGTCTCAAAGTATCACCCTAACCATCCCCTCCGCTCTTTAAAAGACCTTCTGCTTTCCAGCTCCCTCGTCAACTCCTCCCATGCTCGCCTCCAGGACTTCACTAGAGTCTCTCCCATCCTCTGGAACTCTGTACCCCAACCTGTCCGTCTATCTCCTACTCTGACTGCCTGTAGGTGATCCCTTAAGACTCATCTCTTCAAGTAAGCCTATGCCACCTCAAACTAACCACTCAACCATCACGTTCTCATACAATTAATTCCCACAAAGCTACCTCCTCATGTATCGCTTGCTCCTCCCTTTTAGATTGTAAGCCCTCACGGGCAGGGCCCTCCGTCCCATCTTGTCTTGAATTGTATTGTGATTGTAATGTCTTCCTTATATTGTAAAGCGCTGTGCAAACTGTTGGTGCTATATAAATCCTGTATAATAATAATAATAACAAGCTTCAAGTCTATACTAATTGTAGTAGTGCAGCAAGTTACAATGCACAGTTACAATTATACTTAGCTCTTCACTGTTAAACAACACAGCTTAGGCGGAGTAACCTAAAGTAACCGATTATAGCTCACTCTCCTGTAGTCAAACCAGTACTAAATGAAGTCTGATTGGTTGTAATGGGTTAATATATACATCTGCAAAGATACCTTCATTAATATTTTACAACCCATGACAAAGGTGTCAGGAATTGTTTTGCCGAAGTTCACCATCCTGCATCTTAGAGGCTGAATTTAAAAAAATTGAAAACATACATTACTTCTAGATGACCACGTTCCTGTGTGAGAAAGTTAACGGCAGTTTGTTTCCAAGAAGAACATTTTTATCTTCCTGTGGTTTAACCTATCTTCCCCAGTTAACCTTAAACTAGAACTGTGGTCAAGCTATTGGCATTTAAATATTTCCATATTCTTAAAAGGAAGTCAATAGGCTTTAACACAAGCCCTCATTGATCTCTGTAGCTGCAGGCAGTGTGGAGTGAGTATGAAGCCAGAGACAAAAAAGTTGTCTCTAGCCCAGCTGATGAAGAATACAATGTTTGCTTTTTATAGGGGATGATAGAACACAGAGTATTATTTACCTTATTCCACAGTCCTGCAACACCCGCTCTCAAGTGTCACAATGTAGGCGGGCACTCTTACATCATTACATACAATTTTTTTTGTTTGATTCTTGCACAGTGTTAGACTTTAACCATCAGTGAGTTGGCCGCCTGCTACCCATCTAATATCTAATGAATACACAGATCTGGTGCACAGGAAGAGGAGGGTGCTGAGACCCAACTTCAGCGACTTCACTGCTTCTGGTTTGGAATGAATTGCTCCACAGTGTCTGCAGCTATAGTGGCCTGTGAGGTTTGAAGCCTATTTGCTCAAGTGATTTCAGTAAAACAGCAACTCTTTCTATTTCTATAAAAAATTTCTATAAAAAAAACTTACTCTGTATGCGGTCCCATAATCCTCAACAATCATATACATGTGGAAGGATTAAAATAGTATTAAATTCTGAAACTTTGTTTTCAGGAAGGTAAAACGTTTAAACATCAAGAAGTAGTATCCGTTGTAAGTGATTTCATCAGTATTTGAACTAGCTTAAAAACATTTTCACTTTAATATCACTTTAAAATAATTGGAGCTATGTGTGGCCACTCATCCACCTCAGCATATTATACAGCGTAACAAACTAAGCTTTAATACAACATTTCAACTGTGTATGATAATTTTAGCAACCAATATGATATGATTTCACATTCTTCTTTTCTTTTTGCCACATTGGCATACCCCTCCTTACATTCTGTCCTAACAAATGTTAGTTGGGTGAAGCTGGAATTTACATATCTGGTGACCTGACCAGTATTACATTTGAATAAAGTGAGATCAGACAAGGGCAGTAATTCATTAATGGATGAATGAATTGTTAGACGAGGCCCTGAGTTAGCGAGGATGAGCCAGTGATTATATTTAAATTTGCTATAATTGATTTGGGGAAGAGCTGCGGTGACAAGAATGAATTGATCATTAAATTTATTACAGAGATAAATTCCAGGGCTATTAAGGGATGGAATGGAAACACTTTGCTGACTGCACCAGAATGTGTAAGACTAAGATGTGGTTTAGAAGAACACTCAAGCTAAAATGTTGGAGACCTTCTTTATATACTATACTTATATTTAATTTTAAATAATGTGCTTCGAAGGGTCATGAAAAAAGCACATGGCCTAGCAATCTAGCACACCTAAGAATGGCTTAAAAAGTATCTAAGGCCAAAATTTGTTTCTTTTCGTTTGGATAGGGCAGAGTGGGACAGAACCTGTTTCAGATTTTTATCATGGTCTCTGTTAGGATAATTCACTCTCTCAATATGTCCTGTTGCCACCAGATCAAGAATAGAGGGAAAATCTTACAATGGGGGCACTTTTTCTAGTGACAAGTGTGGAAGAGTGTAAATTACTCTCTTTGGTGAGATTTCCTGTTGTATGTACAGCACAAGATATGGATGTGAAGGGAAAACCTATTGAGTGGAACACCCAGGGGAAAGAAACCTGACCAAGGTTTTAACCTGTCCTTACTCTATCCAAGAAAAGAAAGATAGCTTTGGGTTTAGAAATACTGTAACCATGCTACTCTTTGTTTTCTCATGATCACATTTGTTTCCAATGTTGTAAGATTATGTAATGAATAAAAGTAAAATGGACCTGGAAAAGTACCTAACTGAAATCTGGTGATGGTCAGAGCAGAGCAGTGGTCAGAGGAGAGCAGTGGTCAAAGCAGACCTGAAAGGAACAAAGACCCTGTGATAAAACCATATATTCCTAGAAACCTTCTTCAACCAAAATAGAGTCTTACTTGATTCCTCTTTGACCATACTGTATATTCCCAGAAATACTCCTTCCTTCTACCGTTCCTTCTCTTCAAAATAGAATCTTACTTGAATCTTCTTGCAGCCCTGCTTCTACTGCTAGAACCTTAAAGATACTCATGGTGGATTGACCATTTAAATTAAAACAGGGGTGTTGGATTGACCCTTTAAATTAAAACAGGGGTAGTCGATCTTGTCATTCCAACAGTTGAGGCATTGCAATTCTGTGACAACCACAGGCATAACTTCCAGAGGCAGAGGTTGCCTACGCATGCATTAAAATAATAAAGACCATGTCCTATAATAATAGCTCTGTGCAAAGCACATTAAGGTGTATCTAAACCCAAAACCAAAAATTTAAAATACTGCAGTTTACCAGTCCTCAGACTTAGTGGCTGCATTAGTTTTCTTTCCTCAGAACATTTTTAATAAATACAGAACATACCTGTTGGTCTTGTCAGAAATGCAATGGCCTTGTCATCTGATGTGAAATGAAAAAACAGCAAAACAATCTTATCTTTGTTGCATAAACTAATAATGCCATAAACCATGTAATGGACAAAGGCAAACATGTTTGAAGCCCGGCCTGTATGACAACCATGGCTCCTTCCTATGATACAGTGGAGAAACGAGTGTAGCCATAAAAAGTTAGGAAAGGAAGTTAAAGTCAGGGCCGGTGCTAGGATTCGTGCCTACACAGGCAAGGTGCATTTTTGCGCCCCCTCCCCGACCCCCTGTAAAAACAGGGCATTTTGACAAGTACTTGTACTTGTCAAAATGCCCCAATGTTTGCGCTATGTTTTTTTTTTTTTCCACTTATCTTCGGTGCGGGAGAGCTGGTATTTTTCACTTACCTTCGGTGTGGGAGAGCAGCGGCGAGTCAGCGCTGGTCCGGTGGGAGGAGCTCCAGGTGGGGTCCTAATTTAGCTGGCCGGCGACTGCCTGAGGTGCCGCGCGTGTCGGGATCCTCAGGCAGTCGCCGGCCAGCTAAATTAGGACCCCACCTGGAGCTCCTCCCACTGGACCAGCGCTGACTCGCCGCTGCTCTCCCGCACCAAAAGTAAGTGAAAAATACCAGCTCTCCCGCACCAAAGGTAAGTGAAAAAAAAAACATAGCGCAAACATCGGGGCATTTTGACAAGTACAAGTACTTGTCAAAATGCCCTTTTTTTCCGCCCTCACCCTGCAGCGTCGTAAGGCGGCCGCCTGACTTGCCTTGCGGTAGCGCCGGGCCTGGTTAAAGTGTATTTAAAGGGGGGAAAGCCTCAAAAACAGAACTAGTGTCCTTCAACCGTTGTCTTGTAGATCTGTGATACCTTACTATTGGTAGGACTTAGTCACTTAGCCGCATAGGAATCCCAGAGATGCCCTTTCAACTGGACCGCTACCTTTCAACACTACCATGCCTTTTTCTATCAAATTCTTTTCTGTCATTCTTACTCCTAAACATGCTTAAAGCCTATTTAGTCAACCTTCACCCTGGAAGATATGGAGGCCAGTTTTGGTGTTTGCATCGATTGGATTACCATAAACTGTGACTGATTCAGTGGCTGGTCACCATTCCTGACAGTTGTTTTAAATATGTCATTATCTCCAATGTTAGCCGTCACATTGTTTAGGCTCCAAATTTGTACTTGATATTCAATATTGCTTTTGGTTTGTGACACTGTATTTCTCTCACTTTATATTAAGTACAAATGTATTGAACAAAAAAACAAAACTAATGCAGGAATGATAAGCTAAAATCAGGGGTGTATCTACTATAATATGTGCCTATGGCATCCCGCACATCTTCTGGTTCACCAGTGACGTCACTGGTTGCAAGGAGCTCAGCAGGACGCTGGCCAGAGCGAAAAAAAAGTCAGCGGTCTCTGTGGGTTGGGGAAATTTTGCTGATCCACAGAGTGGTGGGCAGTTTTAAAGTAATATTAAAGTCAAAAGATTTTTAAGCTATTTCAAATGCTTATTAAATCACTTAAAATAGACCCTGCTTCCTGATGTTTAAAAGTTTTAGTTTCCTAGAGAATCAGCTGGTCCCCTGAGCACTGGCCCTGATATCCTGCTTTAGGGCCCTGTCACACCATCAAGAGTGCGTTCCAGCGCGTTCGGCCTCTGGAACGCACTGGAACACAACCCGGCCGGCTCACTTTGTTTTGTCGCGGGAGGGGGCGTGGCAGTGCATTGAACTCAATGCCACTGCAGTCACGCCCCCACCCATGGTGCGATCGCCGGCCCCCAAACACGTGGCACTATTTTTTGAAGATCACACTGGACCGGAAAGCAGGAGCTAATGTGCCACGCGTTCGAGTGACAACTATCGCACCGTGGGTGGGGGGGCGTGGCCACGGTGCTATTGAGTTCAATGCACCGCCACTCCCCCTCCCGCCCCAAAACAAACTGAGTCAGTCGTGTTGCGTTCCAGAGGCCGAACGCACTGGAACGCACTCTTGATGGTGTGACTGGGCCCTGAGGGTGGCTCTTTTCCTTTGCAGGTTCCTATGGAACCACACTTGTGTGTGCTAGTAAGCTGGGTGTGTCTCCACAAACACACAGTTACAGCAAGGCAAGCAACCCACCTTGGCCCTGATCTTCCATCCTCCCTTCTCCAAACTAGTAGATGGACAGCTGCTGGAGACTGCACTCTGTCCCTTGTGATGTTGTACTGGACAGGAAGATTAGGGAAGCCGAGCTGAAAGAGTTGGACCCAGATGTTTGGAAATATAATGACTGTAAGTGCTTGAGCAAAATGTAAAGCTTCTGCACACGCAGTGCAGTGGGTTGTGCCACGTTTTTGCCGCGTTTTTTGCCATGTTTTTGATGCGTTCCGGGCCGTTTTTGGTTCACAAATGTATTTATTTTTTAAAGTTTAAATGGGCTTTCAGTGCGTTCCAGGGTCTTTGCATGCGTTTTTGATGCGTTCCAGAGCAGGTAAAATAGGGCCTGCTGCAGTTTTTTTGACCTGCTCTGGACCTGCTCTGGAACTGAACGCTGCAATGTGAACTGGAGCTAAAAATACCATTGGAATACATTGGACGCAGTTTTGCTCCGGTCTGTAACTGCTCTGCTCTGCTCCTGGAACGCGCTTGGTGTGAACAAGGCCTTAGACTTTAATACTAATTCACTTGCCTCAAACACTGAGAAGTAAATTCTGCTTGCTATGTATCTACTTACTACCTGAATTAAAAGAAAAACAATAAATGATTACCTTTTCCAGTGAACAGGGCAGGGAAAACAAAACCGTGCCTACTGTACCTTATACAAAATAGGAAAAAGTGTATTTCATCTATAAAATGTTGGAAGAACAAGGAAATAATGGATGATATTGTTATACCTGGTGCTTTTGATAGAGCTGCGTTATTCCTCCTCAGCAAATGAAATACACGTATTCTTAAAACCGAAGGCATGTTGAAAGCTGCAACGCCGATTAATAAACAGTGAAATAAAAATGTAATGGAGAATAAATAGATGGCCACCAGATGTAAAACATGTGCGTCGGCCAACGTGTTAAATGACGGGGAAAAAATATATTGCACAGGTGGAAAGAGCTGGCGCTAACTTTACATGAGTCATAGGTTTCATTTTTTACGAACGCAAACACCTGAAAAGTAGATGTAATAACCCCGCCACTAAATAGGATGTAGTGCTCCTGCCTGGAGCCAAATAGCAAACATTGCAGACAACGGGGCTAACATGAAATTCAAGACTATAGAGAATAATAATATAAGAAAGTGCATCAAGTATCTGTTTCCCTCTATTCCCGGCCTTAGTGGGGGAAGGAGGGGGGTTATTTTTTCTATTTGTTTGTATTTCTTTTTACATTTTTGTTTTTGAAGGGAAGTTAAAATGTATGTAAACCTTACCCATAAACCTTTTTTATTTGCTCCCTTTTGGTTTGTCAAATATGCTGTTATCAGCGTTTTGTTAAACCTGTTCAAAAAGTGCACAAAAACATCCTTTGATCTTCCTAGAATTTCATCACTGTACAGTGTTATCTCCGGTACTCTTATCTCATTCCTCCCAACTGTCCTCATTTGGAGGCACCGTCCTTCTTTTGGATGTTTAGACCTCTATAACATAAAGAACCATTTAAATAACAAAAATGTTATTCTACCCTCGACCTTTCACCCAACAAGTACATGATTGCACTTGTTATTTTAAAAATCCAGTATGATGGAAAAGTAGTGATTAAAAAAAAACAGTTCTAGGTTTAAAGAGTTTAAAAAACTAACCCTTGCAGTGGGGCACTGCAAGGGTTAACTTCTCTTTTTGGTCTAGGGAACAAATGAAGCAGATTTACTAGACTGGTCCTCATGGCCTCTTCTTCCCTGGCCTCCAATGGTCTAAGGACCCGTGATGTCATCACTTCTAATGCAGGTTTTTCACTTGCATTAGATGTTAGGATGATGAAAGACATTCCACCAGCCGGAGAGGAGGCGGAGAGAGGTGAGCAGTCACCGCCACAGGACCAAGGATCAGGTGAGTGTATCTTCTTTATTCTGGCCTCTAGAGAAAAATGAGCACTTAAGCCTTGCAGTGTGGGGGTAGTCCCACTGCAAGTGTTAGTTTTTATAAAAACCCGGAGTTCTTCTTTGACATTTCATTTTTACATAATCCTCAATGGTCCGTTGTGCCGTGTGTTTTTTTTCTACACACTTTGTACTAGGTGTCCCTCTTTCTCGTCTCAGAAATGTTTGGATGAATGTTATGGGGAGGAGTAGAGGGGGAAGTCTTCTGAAGTCATAACACACATCCTGTCCTAGGGTGACAATGCTGATCCTCCATAGATACAGTACAGTGAGTGTTGTCATCCTAGGATAGGAAGTAACTAGTAAGGTTACTAGGTGAATATATAGGAAAAAACTGCCTGAAAAAAAACTAATGCCAACATCACATATAAGGACTAGTAGGCTGCAGTATATGCCATTTTTGTTCTTGGATTTAAAGGATTTGTAATAGGAATACATAATAGAGTTGTTTTTGGTAATGCAATCAAAGCTTACTTGAAAAAATCCCTATTATGTAGTAAGTGCTGCCTTCTGTCTGCCCATCACTTTCAACAACTTCCTGGATCCCCAGTGTGCTTCGCATCTCTTTCCCTGCTGCTTGATGTGATGGAATCTCAATTTCTCAATACTAGATATCCCATAATCCATTGCTTCCAGCAAGCAATGATAATGTTATATTGTTCCGACTTTGAGTTGTAGTTCAGAAGGCGGGCTCTGTGAGTTGTAACACAAGGAATTGTATATTCCCAGGGCTGAGTGAAATTGTGTCAGTGCATTGAGGAAGTACATCCTATGAGCATCTTCAATAAGTAAGTTTACAAACTTCTGGATTGATATGGTTATTACGAGTGGGATAGAACTCATGGAAATCCAATATAGGACTACATATTTATTTTTAGTTTTTGACCATAGATACCCTTTAAGTTATGCAATGTGAATGAGAACGTTTAATAAATATAAAATAAGTGTTACTCCAATTCAGCAGCAAAAGTGGACATACACTTTAAGACTGAAACTAATACTGTGAAAAAAAAGGTTCCTGATGGGTTTATGATTATATGTGAAGCGCATGCCCCCAGCCATTCAGTACCAGTGTGATTGATGGCCAGCTTTGCAGTCGTTTATTAACCTAAAACCATTGCAGCCTTGGTGTGAAATGTTTCTGTAGTTTGACTGTGCCCTGCTGTTTGCTTGTCTGCACATTCACACACATCCAACAGGTCTATTACCGACTTTTCTCAGGACAAGCCACAGAAAGCCTGGGAACCTGTAGACATTCCACATGGTCAGCAAACAGACTGCCTAGCACACATGGCATGTCAGTGTGTAGACCTGGCTTTTCACACTTCTGTTAATAGAGAATGGTGCAAACAGGCCAACACCGATCTAATACTACTACACATAAAAACAACAACACAACCATGATATCAGAATAACAATCCTCCTTACCATCTTGTCTTGACTTATATTGTAACCAGGGTTGCCACCTGTCCAGGATTCACCCAGGCAGTCCGGGTTTTAAATGTTGTGTCCGGGTTTTATGGCAGCTGAAACCCAGACACAAGAGGTCAGGCAGACAGGGTCAACCAAAATTAAAATAGGGGCTACTTCCCCCCCACTGAAAATAGTCTCAAGTGTGATATTTACATATGAATAAGCCGCAACTCATTCTCCCCAAAAACATTCAGTGCGTCCCTAGAGTGTTCAGGTTTCAATGGAAGAAAAGGTGGCAACCCTATTTGTAACTGTAATAATAATAATAATAATAATAATAATAATATATCCAAACACTGAAGCACCAAAAAAACACTTAGGGACTGATGTATAAAGGCTACACCCAGTATATAGCTGGGTGAATGCCCTTGGCATTGCATTACAGCTGCTAGTTGACGCCAGAGGAGCATAGAAATGTCTCATCCTCCTCTGCGCCATCTAGTAGCTGTAATGCCATTTGAATTGCAGTATAGCTGAGCAAAGCCTTTGTACATCATTCCCTTAGCATATCTAAAAATCAGTGAATGTGACTTTTATCAAATGTAGCTGAATCTTCCCGTTTTTTACATGACATTGAATGGTTCACCAGCTGTGAATGTTTGGTAAAAGTCACATTTACATGTACAAGTTTTTATTGACTTAATTACGGTTAAAGTTTTACAGAAGCCAAAACTTTTTTTTCCTTCGTTTTGGATAGAGTAAAGTAGGGTTATAACTAGAGGTGCACTTTATTTATTTTTATTCATTTATTCATTTTTTATTAAACATTTTTATTTTTTACTTTACTTTTAGGGGTTTCGGAGAAATATTAGGTGTCTAAACAGACCCCTGATATTTCCATTTTCCAGTAAAAAAAAGAGATTTAGAACACAAAGTCCTCAATCTCTTTTTCTGTATCCCCTGTTATCAATGAACAGGAATCCTCTATGAGTGTTCCTGTTCATTGATAACATGAGAATATAGTATGTTTACTATAACTACAACTATGAATGAACAGGAGTGGATATAGATCACTCCCATTCATTCATAATTGAGGATATATTAACCATACCATATCCTCAATTATCTACAAACACTCAGCGATCGCTGTCACAGGAGGCTGAGCGAGCAGAGCAGGGAGGAGAGCCCAGCCTCCTATGACAGCACTGTCTCCGCCCCCCACCCCGCTCTTCCGCACTGTGATAGTCAGCCGAGCGGTGTGGGAGGAGAGACACCAGCCGCTCACAGCGCTCTCCGCACGCAGCGCTCGGCCGGCTGTCACTTTCTCTCCTTCCCGCTGGGACACAGAGCAGCGCCCAGCGGGGAGGAAAGAAATCACGGATGCACCGATGTATCGGCAGGAAAATGGCACTTTCGGCATTTAGCCAAAAGTGCCATTTTCGGTCAGTATGTTTCAGCGGCCGATACACCGGTGCATCCCTAGTTATAACCCCTGTCAGCTTTTTGTTGCCATCTTCATCCAATTGGGGAGATTTTCCTTCAGTTCCTGTCCAACAGCCGCAACAGAAAGTGAGAGGAAATCCCCCCATAAGAACTAGTGTGCCAATTGGATGATTTCCCATCTATTCCTGTTCTGATGACAACCCAAATTTTTTTTTCACTTTCCCTAACGGGACACAGACAGCAGCTTAAACTTCACAGTTCTTCTAATCCCTCTGCACAAACAAAACAAAACAAAACAAAACAAAAAATGTTTCGGCTTCGGTTGCACTTTAAGAGTAAATTGGTTATTTAACATTTAACTTCTGGGATAAAAAATTTGCTTTGTGATTGTTATAACCAAGATCTAAGATTTCAGAAAATGAGTGTGCAAATTTAATTTGTGTCAAAAGTTTAAGTGCCAAAAAATACAGAGTCTCATTTATATCGAGAAGAAATAATGCGCTACAAATGACATTCAGAGCTTGTTCACAGTATATCCAGTTAGCTCCGGCTCGGTTATTGGCCAGAATGCATCGGATCGCATATAGCAATCGTTCCTGCGTTCTTGGGTGGGAGTGGGCGGGGCGGTGCCATGTCAATGGCATCACAGACAAGCCTCCCGCTCACAGTGAGATCGTCTGCACCAGAATGCGTGGTATAGCAATGCACTGCGTTCCGGTGCAATCTGAAAAAATAGTGCATGGACTGTGCTGGAATGAGCTGGATATAGTGTGAACATGCCCTTAATAAAACTGTAAATAATACCACAAAAAGAGAACTTACTGCATATAGACAGTAGAGCAGACACTATATAAATTATTATTAATAATAATAATAACAATAGTAATACATTCCCTCTAAGAGGGATGTCAGGGATATTGTGGAGAAAGGTGAAGTGCTAAATAGTTTTTTCCTAAGCTTAGTTATTCAGATTAAGGAAAGGAAAACCTCTTCTGAATATAGTCTATTGAGCTCAATTATTCAGCATGCCATATTCAACCCCAATATTTTATATGATATACAGTATATATATAATGTAACACAAGATACAGCACAAGTCATATGAGATTAGGTCTAACACAACAGAACTTTCCAGTAAATAGAGTTTCTGAGGGAATTTGCTTTATCAATTAGAAAGAGAAATGTGCTAATTGGTGTTGTCCTCCAGCACAGTAACACCTCTGCAGGTCAGGCATTGTTTTAGTATTTAGTAAATGGCAGAAAATGACCGTCCGGATGGATGGCGAGACGGTCGTGTGTTGTAGTCACAGCTGTGTGTCAAGTTAATAAAATGGATACACATTGACTACATGGACAGTAAGACGTGCCTGCTTACAATGCCCCCTTGTACGGGTTTGAATGTCCTTTGACCCCTTTGCAGCTTGGGAATCTATCACATGTGTTAACAGGAGTTGATAAAGGCTGCAAATTATCTTTTATTAGGCCGGGAGCTTTTGTCAATTGTACGTGCTCAGGTTATTAGGTATACAGTGATAATGATGATGGGGAACCATGTGAGTTTCTGTTGAACAGTTCCCACTGCCCTTTGACAGGTATTAGTTGGACTTTACCAGAGAAGTATTACCGCCATGGCTGAGAAATTCTTACATGGAGTAGTTTGTGGCAATAAACAATTGTTAAAGAGAATTTGTCATATTAATCTAGATTGTATTATTCTTTAGAACAGTTATCCCTAACTTCATAATACTGTATATCTCTTTATTACAACAAATACTTACCAGGTCCTCCTGGTGTGTCCGTTTATCTGAAGTAACAGTCAAGTGTGTAGATTTATCAGCCATAAGCCTACATTTATATTAGTTCCTTTTAAACAATCTCTTATGCTTTTAAATGGTAATGCCACTTTCCCAGGCAAATTTGGGAAAATTGAATTACCCCTTCTGACCCCCTCTCCCACCTCATGCTATACTTATGTTTGGCCGACTGCTCCTTCCCCTCCTGGTACTCAGGGCCGGTGCTGCCACTAGGCAAACTAGGCAGCCGCCTGGGGCGCACTGATACCTAGGGTGCAGCCTTGACCACTCACCCTCCACGACGCCCCCCCTCTATTTCAAATTGCAAAAGCTAATGGCAGGCTGGCTATTGAACCCACCCACTGAGTATATGAGCGGAACTGAGAGACAACTTTCTCTCTCAAGTCCACTCCTCTGTGCTCAGTATGTGGTGTTTCAATAGCCAGTCTGCTATTGGCTATTTGAAATTAAAATAGCCAATAGCTGTCTGGCTATTGCTCCCAGCTGTTTACATTCACCTGTTGCCTGCGGAAGCTAGTTGGCAGGAGAATGGAGCTGTGCGGGAGGGGGGCTGGGGGGTGGAAGTAGCTGGTCTTGCCTGTAGTGCAAAATAGTCTAGCACCGGCCCTGCTGGGACTCCATACAAGGCAGCGCAGCCATGTATTCTGTGTTTTGAACTTCGCTTGCAAATTACAAAAATTAATTGGTCAGCGCGGTCACCTGACTGTGCTGACCAATGAGAAGCGCTTCTTAGCAAGAAGTGCTTCTTATTCATCAGCATGGTCAGAAGCACTTCTCATTGGTCAGAAGCGGTTCTCAACCAATAAACGCCGCCATTTGCAAGCGAAATTCAAAATACAGATCGCAGGGCTGCTCTGTCATGTACGGGGTACAGAGGCGGAAGGGAAGGACTGTTCGCCCAAAGGTAAGTATATCGGGGGGGGGGGGGAGAGAGGCAGATGGGAGGGGGGAATTCCATTTTCCCAAATTCAGCTGGGAAAGTGGAATTACCCTTTAAAATAATAAATACAGCTTGTCTTGTATAATACTATAATAGTAATACGGTAGTAATAATATAAAATAATTAAAATATACCGTACAATGTATATTTCACTCCGCCAGGAAGCCACAGGTGTTGTGCTGTGTACATCCTCCCCCTGAAGTCAATGGCTGTACATGGGTATACAATGGTACTTGCGTACAGACACATATACCCACATAGGGATGTACATCTCTGGATGACTCACATGACCTTAGACTACAGGAACAAAGGGGGAGAAAGGCTTCAGGGACTGGTCTAGCAGCGAGCAAGGTTCAGGTGAGTATATCTTTTTTCCTAGACGAAAACAAGGACTTAACCCTTGCAGTGTCCCACTGCAAGAATATTTCTGCCCAGAGTATTTCTTTAAGCAATTTTAGTGGAGAATTTGGAGCCTTCTACCAGCTGTAATCTATCAAAACTGCTGCAATGCCAGCGCAAAGGTGTTTTAAACTGATTTCCTCACCAACCTCAATGATTTACATACCTGAAACTGAGAAATAGTTAAATCCTTTGATGGCAGCTTGCTGTGGTTGAAAGCTAATAGCAGCCTCCAAAGTTGCCCCATGCATGACCAGCAACAGTAAGGCCCCTTTCACACCATTGTTCTGATCAGATCCACCTATTGGCTTTTCAGGCAAATCTGATCGTAAGCTCAATGTTAGGTATGTGGGCAGCCGGATGTAAAAAAGTGTGCGTCCATTTACATCCAATTACCTCAGAGTCCGTCTAGGTCTGAAAAAAAACCCTGATAAGGTTTGCATATAAACAGACAAAAAACACCCCCCTATGTTTTGGGGAAGAGTAGAAGAGAAGGTGTTCTGTAGTCCTTTCCTAGAGTTTCAGTGCTACCTCTACATAGATACAGCACAGTGAGTGAGTGTTGTCAGCGTAGGATATGAAGTGCGTTCCTGGCAGGATCACCTAGTGAAAATAAAGAGCAAAAAGCCTGGAGAAATAAAATGAATACAGCCACCACGTCTAAGGACTGTCAGCTGCAACATATTATACTTTAACTGTAAAGTGTCCTTTAAAGGAACAGATTTCTTTGATGATGGCTTTACATAGTAAGTAATTAAACATGCTACACCTAGTAGTTCTCCAGCCTTGTCTTGAAATCATGCCATCTTCTTCCAATTGCACCACAAGTCAGTACTGACTTTAATTTCTATTCCTCAGTTTGTCTGGCCTTTCTGTAACTCACTGTCAGAATACATAGGGCACCTCACAGGGTGAGTTTTACGACCTGAAGATTGAGCTATAGTATATATTGAATGGTGGTGCTCAAAGAGGGATAGAAAGGAAAAAAAAAAACCTTACAGGTCTATTCACGAAGCAGCCGAAGGATCTAGCCATAGCTTCGGCTGATCCTTCGGCTAGCTTCGGCCCCAGGCCCCCGACTGAGCCGAGGTGAAGGCCGAGCATGTTCGGCCGACCTGAAGCCACTCAAAGCCACCCGATGTGCAGCTGATTTCAGCCGTACCAGCCTGAAGTGAATAGCCGAACAGCGTTCGGCTCACTTCGCTTCAGGTCGGTCATTCACTTGGCTGCCTACGGCAGCTTAGTGAATAGACCCCTTAGAGGTATCCACCGAAAAAAAAGAAAAAAGAGAATAGATGGAATATAATGGGTTCTATGGTGTGGAACCTGGCATAGGGGGCTTTTCCGACCGGGATAGAACCTGCGCCACACATAATCACTGATGAAGTGACACACAGTCACAGAACGTGTATATGGTGTATTAATAAACATTTGCTCCAAAAAAAAGATCACCTCTAATTGCTGTATTCTACTATTACCAACGGTATCTCGCAGCACCATCACCCTACTATGCCGCGGGTGCATCTGCCACACAAGTAAATGCCATTAATTTTTTATTGCTACAAGGTAAAGCTTGTGCTGTTACTTCCCAGCTCTCTATTCTCTCTCTGATTCCTGTGTAACCAATCACATTCAAGCTTCCAAGGTAGGTTTCATTGTGATTGGTGACAAATCTTGGTGACAAAAAAATTATATATTTTACACGCTACTTTTGCAATCGTGTTATCCGTAACTAAAAAACAAATCTGGATAAACTTTTTTAGTATAAAACAAATTTATTTTACACACCATCGTTAGGATGGAAAAAAAGCTAAATCATAATTTAGCATGCATAAGTAGAGGTATTTCTTTATAAATACAATATACAAAAATACAGTATATAGTCATAATATCTCCAGCAGGTTTACCATTCGTGAAGTAAACATATATAGAATAAGCACAAGTTGTTTTGACTCAATGGACCCACTACCTGTCCTTAGTGTCAATATATTCCTTCATCTTACAGGAAGCAGGTGGGACAATGTCTGTCTTACTTATCTCCAGCTTTTGAGGGGTGTTTATGGGAAACAGCTGCAAAACTCAACAAGAGTCATTGAAAAAATGAAAGAGTGGGGCAAATGGCACCTGAGCAAGACGTAGAGGTCTCCATGATGGAGTTACTTGTCAACTTAGTAAAAGTCATTTTGGGGTAAATTTTCTCTTTATCTTCCATTCTTTTCTTAGATATGATGAAAGGGAGTCTGGCCCCCATAAACAATACTGCAGCGGCTTGGAGGACCTTGGGATAGGCCTTTGAGGGGAAGAAAGGGGCACTGTCCAAGTCTCAGTGTAGCTGATTGCTCTGCTGTTGGCTGCTGTCCTCCTCCTCAGAGGTACAGTCAGTCGAGTGATGGTAGAAGTGCTTATCATCTCTATGCTCATCATCCTCATCATCATCTCGATCCTCCTCCTCTTCACTGTCTGTATAGTCTCTGGGAATGCGGCTGCCTGCTTTCAGTGACTCCCCTCTGGAGTGAACATGGTAGGATGGGCTTTTCTCTTCCTGATTGTCTTCTGAGCACTTTTCTTCACAGCTGCCCTTGTTTCCTCTCTGTTGTTTCTCTGCATCTTGGACAGCTTGTTCCTTTGCCTTCTTGCTTCTCTTCCACTTCATACGTCTGTTCTGGAACCAGATTTTTACCTGTTGGGAAAAAGCAGGAATGGTGACTAATGGAACAAAAGGGCCACCACCTACTACATAGCCAACCATACAAAACCTCAACGATTTCATTACCTACTAAATGCACGAAAAGCATTTTGATAGGAAGGTTATTAGGGCAATGCTATAGGTTTTTATGATATAAATATTTGGATTATGAAAAGTATTCACCAATTATTTGCATCTACAGTGAAATCAAAAAGTATTTTGTATTAGGTTCAATTTTAAGTTGTTATTGAAAATCATTATTATTACAGGTATTTTTATAGTGCCAACAATTTACATCAGTCCCGGTCCTCAAGAAGCTCACAATCTAGGGTCCCTACCTCACATGCACACATACTAGGGTTGATTTAGACGGGAGCCAAATAACCTTCCAGCATGTATTTTGCAGTGTGTACACAAAGGAAACCCACAGCACAGGAGACCATGAAAACTGCATGCAGATAGTGTCCTGACCACGATTCAACCCAGGGACCCCCCAGTGCTTTATATATATAAAACAACTATGGAGTCTGATAATGTAACAGAGTGAAAGAATCCCTTACAGCAATTGTGATATCTGTAGCTTTCCGTGTGAGTATTTATTTCCAAATGTTAATCAAGCTTTAGCATTAGAATAAAATGTAGTCAAGGTTGATTGCTGTACTGTAAGAACATCTGGTGTGAGACAGAGGAAGGATTTGGCAATGGCCGTTCTGAGCTACTCAAGCTCCGAGGCTTGGACTCCGGCCTAGTGTGACTGTTTTATTGAAGCCGTGTTCATAACTGTCACTTGAACCAGAGTGAATGGTCTTTGATATTACCTCTCCGGTAGGTTGAGCATTGCATTGTCTGTCCTTGCTTGGTCAATGAAAGGCTCATAATAATAAATGTAATAAAAAATGAGTGACAATATATAGTCAAAAACAAATATTTTTAACATCAGAGAACCATAAAATGAAGGTTTAACAATGTCAGTTCGGGGATCAAATTCGGTAAACACGTTTTCTGCAGTGTACTGCGGCCTATAAAGAAAATCAATCCTATCCAAAGCAAGGTCGACATTTTCTCGGAATGACTAAAACAAACTAGAGACTGCTATGACTTATCTAAGGTGTTTCTAAGTAGTCAGCAGTGGAAAAGCTTTGGTTTTGGCACCTTTGTTTAAATCTCTGTAGCACAAAGCAAGAGTTCAACCACCAAATTGGAGTGTTTATAACTCAATATGCGATTATTCAGATCGTTTAAGGAAAGGCCTCTGCAAATGAAAGGGTGACAGCTTGGAGGATTTGTACTGAGGAAAATAGTTTATTCAAAGCCATACCTCCCAACTTTCTGAGATCAGAAAGAGGGACACCTTCCAGCACAATGTATTTACGAAATGGACCCACTCTTGCCACGCCGCCAGTTATGTGTACCATTAGCAATTTATATGCTAAAAATGATTGGTTAAACCCAGATTTTTTTTTTCACCATTACTTTTGCTTTATACTGCGATTTCAAAATAACAAACCAGATAATTAAGAGAAAAGATCAAGGTTTTAGTGCAGATATGCAATGTCTCTGTACGTATATCAATCTCCGTGTAAAAATATATATAAATTAGAACTATGCATCTATTTCATTTAGGCAATACAAATTATTTTGATGATTCACAATGTACATTAAACCACAGTCCACAGTAACCAACCAGAGCTTACTTTACTGATATCATCTTAGTGAATACTGCCATAATAAGACATTTGCATGCTATCTATATTACTACAATATTGGTACATCTTTGAGAGGCTTATTTTTGACCAGTAACCGATTTTTTGAGTGAGTGTCTACCTAACTGGATAACAATTGAATGCAATCTTTAGTCAACTACCACAATACATAGTTTCTGGTAGGAAATTGTATAGAGGTTGTACAATCAGATAGTAATCCATGTATCCAGCTTGACAGAACTGCTCTCCACCATAACTGCAGCTCTGACTAAGCTCTGACTTCTGTGTGTTGTTATGCAAAAATGATTGATGCTCAATGGGACCTGCATAGATTGTTTTTAGACCACGCACAGTGTGTTCCCAGGATCAGAAGAATTACGCTGGTTAAATACTCCTTGCAGAAAAAAAATAGATAAAAATATACATTTCCTTTTCACATGATGTTATTTCTATTGCCATGGTAAGTGGGTACAAACAGTGCAACATACATGAAGATGAAATTATTAGATTAGTGGCAGAACATAGGAACACCAGTATATATGTACGCCCTACTGTGGTTTGGTTTTGGCAAAAGTAAATCCTTATATCTCTTTTAATGCCTAGCACTTACCCAATTGTCTTTCATATAGGAAGAACAAATGGGATAAAATAGCCATAAGCATTAAAGCATATATTAAAATCAAATGAATGCAGTTGAGTATTCATTAAAAGATAACTGTCTCTGTTTCATACACTGTTTTTTTAAACCGCCCACAACCAGCACAAACCCAAAGGTTTCCCCTTTCCAAGCTCCTGAACGATCCATTCTGTGAGGCCCACAGCAAGCTCCATGGCCGCTGCTGTAAAATCTCCTGCACAGTCCCTCGACTCCCATTTATTCCAAGGAGAGGCCATCTCTTATTGGGACCCATGATAGATGGACTGATTGGGAGTGAAAACTCCCAATCAGGTACTTTCTATATTTTTTTGTTATTATCCTTCAGCTTTTTTGTCATCTATAGAGAGCTGCAGGCTTTTTGACTAAAAAATGGCACCAACACTTTAACTTTTTTTGATTGGAAAATTCTGTTGTTTTTAGATGCTGCCAATAATGTCTTAAATTTGAATTCATGGGGTTGATTCACCAATAGAGTAGAGGCTGTTTACTTAGCTTAATAAATTCGATGAAGCTGTGTGCACTTTAAATAAAAATATACAAGGGAAACCTAAATTAAAAACAGGATTTTTGCTTGCGCACTATTAAATGATTGAACTGAACACAGCTTCACCTCAGGATTAAAGTGCATTTCCACTTTTGCAGCTAAATTGATATAACACCTACTTAATATTTCTCACACGTTCCCATTCACATATCATAACTTAGTAAACAATGCTGCTTATATTACTTGCTTTCTACTTGCTTAAAAATCTTACCTAGCTTTTCCCCTCTATGTAATGTTAAGGAGGGGACTGGCAGATCTCATTATCAGTTGTAATATATATCTGTCCTAATAAAGGGTTAAACATTTCAAGACTTGGGTAGTACATTGTATATTAGAGGCACTTTTTGTGCATCTAATTGAACTTTGCAAGATATTCTGAACATTGCAGGCTACTCCAAAGAATCAACCAGAAAGGTCAGACATATCTTTAAATTATTCTTAGGTATGCTGTGTGAATAGGAGCAAAAATTGACTGCATAAGTGGAAATACACATTAAACTACGTGAGCATTCACTTTGTAAAGGGACTACGCTCTTTTCCACTAAGACATCAAGCCCAGTGTCTGAAATTCTCAGGCAAAACCCCAAAGAACATTGAATGATTAGAGCCAGGCATGCAAAGCTCAGTACATTGACTCGGGATGCTGAGATGAATTAACTCCTGTGCGCATGCCTGGAAGGAGATCCGGAGGAAGATGGAAGCACTGGCGAGGGAGGAGTGCAGCGCTGCACGGGGATCACTAGCACATTATGGCTAAAAGCTCCAGCTTTTTTTTTTTAAACTTTAATTCCACTTTAAGGCTTCAAGTGGACACATCACAATAGTGATGCATTTTCATTGGGAATGTAAATTTGACTATGTTTGGTAATACAGAAAAGCCTTTCTCAACATTCATTTTGTATGATTCACAGAATTGACATATTTGTAATGAAAGAAACTAAATACAGTAAACTCCTAGTTATCCAGTACCCATGGGGATTGTTAGATGCCGGATAACTGTAGTTTCTGATTGCTTGAAAGCTACTATAATCTCTCAAGCAACCCCCTCACCCACTCCCCTCGCCCCTTTCATCTGCTGGCTAGATTCTGCTATTGGCTATTTCTAATTGCCATAGCCAATTGCAGGCTGGCTACTGCACACGCCCACTGCCCGTTGATCACATTTACCTGCCAGCTGCAGAATCTAGCTGTCGGCCACAGCAAGATGAAAACAGAGATAAATTTAGTTGGTAACAAAAACATTTTTGTGTGCACATGTCTATCAAGCAAACGGCAAAAAAAAAAAAATGAGGACATATTATGTCCTCGATTTTTTCTTTTCTGGTTGCTTGAGAGTGCTGGTTGCTTTAATGCCGGATTATGGGGATTCTACTGTATCTCAAATTGGAAAAACATAGAAAGTTAAGTTAGAATATCTTAAAATATATTGCTGGGTTTTGTTGGTGTTCATTTTTTTTTTTCAAGTAATATTTCATCACGTGAAGCAGAAATGTAAGTTGGGGTTAAATATTTTTTTTGTTGTAAGTTGAACATTCTTAGAAAACTGATTGCAAAATGCTGCCATGATTTTGTATGTAAATCCAACAGGGTATAATATCATGGTATACATTTTCTTTTAATTTGAATTTAAGCAATTCTCCACACGCTGAAAGATTCAGTCCGAAAAACAAACCATTCTATTATACCGCTCATGCTATAACAAAGCTAAAAATGATCCCAAATGTTCAACCTGATCTAAGTGCTTCCTATTCTATGCAATCTATATAATTTGAAAACCAATGAGAAATGCTTATATATAGGATGTCTTCATTATTCTAAATGACACATTCAGACCTTTTAAAATCCCATATTAAAACTGGTGGGGGTGTCTTAGGACATTTTAGTAAGGCATAGAGCAATGTGTAAAGTGCAGAGAGCCATAACAACCAATCAGAATTCACGATCTGAATTTAAGGGAACTCTTGTTAGATGTTATGGGTTACTGCACGTAATTATTATTGTTTTACCTTTAAATATAGCTGTATATCTGTATATGTTACAAACCTATCCCCTCAACTCTGTCCGGAGGGAAATTAGAGAAATGCAACCATTATAGTATACACTTCAAATCACAGGGAAAGACACTTGGAGGTTTCCACATAACATCCAGTACTGGGACAAATGCTCACCCAGCTGTAAATGTGTAGGTCCTCTCAAACCACGTCATACATCTCCTTCCCAAGCATTGAAGGGAGGTTATAATCATACAATTTTATTTTTAACCAGTACATATTGTTTTTGCTCTGAATGAGGTATAGTACCAAGTGTATCTGCAAACCGCTCCCTCCCCAAAGGGCAACATGCATGCATGTTTACACTTCAAAAATGTGAGTATCTGTACCATGGTCTGTCATTAATGGTTCAGAGGCCAGATCACACCTTTGTGCCCAAGGTAGATTTACTTAATTAAAAACAATGATTGACCACAAAAACATGCAACAACATACAAAGCCATCTACAACTCTGCCCCAAACTCCATCACAACCTCATCTCAAAATATCACCCAAACCATCCACTCCACTCCTCCCAAGACCTATTGCTCTCTTGCTTCCTCAACACCTCCTCCTATGCTTCAGAATTTCTCCATATCCTCTCCGTTCTCTGGAACTCCCTACCACAACCTATCCAGCTATCTCCTACTCTGTCTGCCTTTAGGGGATACCTGAGAACTCATCTCTTCAGTGACACCTATCCCACCTCCACCTAAAATCTGCACTTCTATACCTCCTGCATCAGCTCATCCCTTATATGTATTACCTTTGGTATCACTGGCTCTCCTTTTAGACTGGAAGCTCTCATGAGAAGGGTACTTCTAATCATCTTCTATTGTAATTGTAACTGTATTTTCTACCTTTATTTTGCTAAGTGCTGCGCCAACCGTTGGCACTTTATAAATACTGTTTAATCATTTCTGACACAAAATTAACTTAGATGAGGAAGGAATGCTGATATTCCTATTTTATTAAACTGAAATGTATTGTTTCATTTAAATATTTCTCTTAAAAAAAACCATGAAAAGCTCAAAGAACATGAACTAGAATTTAAAATTAATAAACAAATTGGATCTTTGGCACAGCTGTAATCGAGGGATATCTCCAGATATCAAATTCCATAGACTAATCCTAGAACATCCCACGGGAAGCTGGCAGATATGTTACAGTAATTCATGTTAAAATGCAGAACATGATCATGACAATAGCATCCTTTCTGTTTGTAGTTGTTTCACCCTTCATGGACATAAACATTCTATAACATATCTCTGATTGGATTCTATATGGAGAACATGATAAAATGATTGAAATTGCTAAAATGCAGAACATGACAATAACAATAGCATCTTTCCCTGCCTTGCTTGTAGTTGTTTCAGCCTTCATGGATATTAACATTCTATAGAATATGTCTGCTTGGGATTCTATATGGAGAGAATGATTGGATGGTTGGAGTAAATATCTCCACACCCTGCCCTGCAGCATTTGCAAACCATTCCCCGATTACCAACTCAATAGAAAGAGCAGCAATAATGCAGATTCCAATGTTCTGCAAGGAGTTACAAACAGATTGCAATTCCTGACGTCATCAGTGCCCCGGTTCTATATAGGCAGGCGATCTCAGAAACAGTTGTGACACTGATTATAATTTGTTTCATTTAAGGTTTTCAGGCAATAATCAGTTTAGAGACAGCCCCAGAAACTGATGTTTTGTACAATGTATTTTTCCCCCCTCTGTATTACAAAGTATCTTTTTTAAATTATTTCTGCAACTTGATACAATCTACTAAACATCTTTCAACTTCAAATGAGTATACGATGTAAATGACAGAAAATAGCTGAAAGAGACAAAGGCAAGAAGAGGCTCCCGATCCTCAGGTGTGCAGGAGGTGCGTGGGCATGGGTCCCTCCATAGAGATCGTCCCCCATTGTCAGCAGACAAGAAGCCTGTCAGTCCTATATGTTCACTCACTGACATCTGTATTATGGACAGCACACAGAACCAGGTTTATTATATATAACGTTTTGCAGCTGCAGGGAGGGGGGTCAGTGTAATGTAATGCATCTAGCGCTGCACACACTGCTATGTATTAATAGATCTCCAGATAGCTGGGATTACTGGAAGCAAGATCTGTGCTGTCTTGTGTCGGTATGAGCAAGAAAAACAAAAATAAGGAGAGGAATACCAGTACTAACCAATAAAGAAGTCATAGCCCAGACCGATCAGAATAAAGTGCTGGTGCAACCAGTGAAAGTCCATTTATGATTTGATATTTGCAATCAATATGTTACTGACTAAATATGCCATTATTTATCCAATTTAGTCATCATGCAACACCTTACATATATATATATATTTAGATAGATAGATAGATAGATAGATAGATAGATAGATAGATAGATAGATAGATAGATAGAGTTTACATTTTTACAGGATGCATTATTTATCAGCCAATGCGATGCATCTATACTATACGGTTGATTTTCTAAGGTGTCAGACTGTTTTCCTTTGCAGTGAATATTCTCAGCAGTTAACGTTGCATTTACTTCAATCATCCAATGAAAAATCATTATATTTTAATTTCCCAATCACATGATTGTATTCCAGGTGAGCACAGCTTCACATTATTCACTATGAAGGCATTCAGTTAATTAAAGCGTATGTCATGGCAAAATAAAAAATAAAAAGAACATGTGCAGTACACAATACTTGCACATGTATATAAGTTATATCTGCACATGTATATATGTTGTATCTCTTTAATGACACTACAAATATAGAAAAATAGCTATTGATTTGCTAGAGATTCAATCTGCTCCTAAATCCTGATGTGTTGTCAGCCCTGCCCAGTTTCTTTTGCTAAACTACACAACCACTCCCACTTTCAGATCTCTACAACATAAAGGCTGATTATTCTAAAGAACTTTTGGAATAATTAGCCTTGAGATTATACAGGAAGAGTATAGGGACACAGCACAGCTTCGAATTTCTGACAAGAGCGTCCTTTTTGTTGCACTTATCAAATAGATGTGACCAAACGCTTCCATGACATATTAAACTAAAGGGGAGCAAATAAATGAAGTTCATTGTTAGGGTTTACATAATAAGTGGATAAGTATTTTCCTTTAGTACATCCACCTCCTTTGTCTTTATGTGCAGTATTTAATAGGGGAGGTAGCAGTGTGCAGTCGAACCCGATAATTTCACTACATGCAGACCCTCCACGCTGTGCCGGATTCCACCGATTTATTGAGTATATTAGCTGGTTAAACCGATGAGTATAAATATCAATCAACATCCTCTTTACTCCTTTGCTCTATAGTTCTGTATATTGTACAGGTATGAAGGGGCGATAGATGGCTCTTTATTTGACCATAGAAGCCTAGAAGGAGCCCATGTAAAGCTCCAGGTGTGATCCGATGTATCCAGCAGCTGTTCACATAAAACACACAATAGGATGGAAAATAAAATGAGTGTGATAAGGGGTCTGTTATATTGCCCCGGACTGAATGTTATAAAGGAGATTGGAATCTTTGGTCTCCTGAGAAATGCCTCCACCTGTAACCCAACTCTCCCAATAGTGGCTCCATCTGTAATGCAACCCCGACACCCCCACCCCGAGAAATTGCTCCACCTGCTCTCACAAGACATGAAGTGTAATTCTTCCAAGGCACGGCTCCACCTTTATTTAGTTGTCCCAAGGCAGAGAGTCGACCTGCATTTTAATGGAGCCAAGGGGCCAAGAAGTGGCTCCTCTATACCTTTTGCTAATTCTTCTAAGGAAAGTCTCCACCAGGGGAAGCCTCTAACTTAGTTCTCCCAACCATGGGTCTATTTGTTATCCAATTCTTCCAAGGATAGCTCCAACTTTAATGTAGCTCTGCCAATGCATAAGTCTACCTGTAATCTAATTCTCAAAGAATGACTCCACCTGTAGTTAGTTCTCCCAAGCCATGTGTCTACTTGTTATCTAATTCTTCAAAGAAAAGTATCCACCTCTAGCTTAGTCCTCCTAGCCATGTGTCTACTTGTTATCTAATTCTTCAAAGAAAAGTATCCACCTCTAGCTTAGTCCTCCTAGCCATGGGTCTACTTGTTATCTAATTCTTCCAATGATAGCGCCAATTTAAATGTATATCACTTCCAAGTCATGCATCTATCTACCTGCTATATAATTCTTCCAAGGAAAGTCTCCACTTCTAACTTGGTTCCCCCAGCCATGGGTCTACTTGTTATATAATTCTTCCAAGAAAAGTATACCTCTAACTCAGTTCTCTCAACCATGGGTCTACTTGTTATATCATTCTTCCAGGAAAGTATCCACCTCTAACTCAGTTCTCCCAGCCATGGGACTACTTGTTATATAATTCTAAAGTCTCCACCAGGGGAAGCCTCTAACTTACAGGTGAAACTCGAATAATTAGAATATCGTGCAAAGTTCATTTATTTCACTAATGCAACTTAAAAGGTGAAACTAATATATGGGATAGACTCATTACATGCAAAGCAAGATAATTCAAGCCGTGATTTGTCATAATTGTGATGATTATGGCTTACAGCTCATGAAAACCCCAAGAACCCCAAATCCACAACCTCAAAAAAGTAGATTATTACATGCAATCAATAAAACAAAGATTGTACATAGAACAATATCGGACCTCTGAAAAGTACAAGCATGCATATGTACTCAGTACTTGGTTTGGGCCCCTTTTGCAGCACTTACTGCAATTACTTTTGCACGATATTCTAATTATTCGAGTTTCCCCTGTAGTTCTCCCAACCATGGGTCTATTTGTTATCTAATTCTTCCAAGGATAGCTCCAACTTTAATGTAGCTCTGTCAATGCATAAGTCTACCTGTAATCTAATTCTCAAGGAATGACTCCACCTGTAGTTAGTTCTCCCAAGCCATGTGTCTACTCGTTATCTAATTCTTCCAATGATAGCGCCAATTTAAATGTATCACTTCCAAGTCATGCATCTACCTGTTATATAATTCTTCCAAGGAAAGTCTCCACCTCTAACTTAGTTCTCCCAGCCATGGGTCTACTTGTTATGTCATTCTTCCAAGGAAAGTCTCCACCTCTAACTTAGTTCTCCCAGCCATGGGTCTACTTGTTATATAATTCTTCCGGGGAAAGTATCCCTCTAACTCAGTTCTCCCAACCATGGGTCTACTTGTTATATAATTCTTCCAAGGAAAGTATCCACCTCTAACTTAGTTTTCCCAGCCATGGGACTACTTGTTATATCATTCTTCTAATGATAGCTCTAATTTTAATGTATCACTATCAACTCATTCGTCTACCTGTAATCTAATTCTTCCAAGGAATGGTTTCGCTTGTAATTAGGTTTTCACAAAGCAAGGGTCAGTTCTTACTCCCAAGGCATAGGTCTACCTGTAATCTACTTTTTCTATGTAATGGCTCCACCTATAACTTTGTTCTCCCAAGGCATGGCTTCCATTGCAAATCATGTCTCCCAAGGAATGATTCCACCTGTAATGTGGCACTCCAAAGGCACCTGTAATCTATAGCTCCCCTCTCTATAATTCTAGAACACAGGCAGGTATCTCAGTCTTGTCATATATCAGATATTACAGGCTGCTGACACTATTCTGGACCCTTCTCAGCTCACATCTAAGACTTCAGTGACACATTCTATTATTGTTAAACAGGAGAGGGATGCAACAACATCTGAGTCTGATTTACAGTCTTTCCCAGGCTATAGTCCTTGTTCACTGCTCATTTCCAACAACCAGATCAAGAGCAATCTTAGTTTTATTAGGTCCTCTTGTGTCTGACTGAGTTGACAGGGATAAAAAGAACTCCTATCGGCCCCATTACAACATTCGCTGTCATTGTCTCATCTCGGATATCATATCACTGTGTCCCCCTGCTCCTCTGGATCTATATTCTTTTCTATAAATCCAGATCTTTATTCATATCCCCACCATAGGTCGTCCAGTTCCATACATATGCTACATGTGTCCTTTGGGCAGAGTTATGGAAACCCCAAGCACAGGTCACATAACCTATGGTAACCAGCCAGTCTTCGTATTTAAGTATAATAAATAATATCTGATTAGTTACTATTAGTAACTGCTCCCTAAAGTATGTCTACTGCCGACACAACCAATAAACGGGCGGAACTACAAGGTCCAGCATGTCCAGGTGACAGGCTATACTCACACCCGCAGTGCAGGTTCCAGAACAATAAATCATTTTCAGCGAACTTTCTGCTATAGGGAAAAGTAACAAGCATATGTGAGAACATTCCTTAATAATTCAGTGTTACAATTGTATAATTTACATGGACCTTGATTAAAGCAAAGACCTTTCCAGGGACATTTCTAGAGCCAATGACAGCCAGCCACACATATGACAACATATAGTACAAGCTCACCTTCTCTCTTAAATATGGGAATTAAAATGTACATTTATATAGTAGTAAGGACTGACCTCATAGCTAAGTGGTGACAGTAAAGAGGCGATTTACTAATGAACACACCAGCTTCCCAGCACACAATACCGTCCCTGCCATTCTTTAACCAGAATAGAAGGAAGGTGTGGAGACGATACCGAACGGAATGTACCTGGGTCTCTGTGAGCATCAGCGACGTGGCCACCTCGAAACGTTTCGGTCTGGAGAGGTATTTGTTCAGCTTGAACTGGTGCTCCAACTCCAACAACTGCTGGCTGGTGAAGGCTGTCCTCGGTCTTCTACACTTCCCCAGCAGATTGGACTGAGCCTGAGCTGTGAGGACAAGGAACACACAGAGAAGACATGAGCAAGGAGAGAAGAAGAGCAAAAACTGCAACAACAATAACACTAGTAATAATAATGATAATAATAATTAGAAGAAGAAAATAATAATAATAATAACAACAACAGCAGTGCTGCTACTACTACTACTACTAGTAATAATAATAATAATTATTATTATTATTATTTTATTTTTACTATTATTATTAGACATAGTATCCACCAAAGTAAAAAAAAAAACAATACTGACACTATTCCAATATTTGCAATGTTATATTGCTACTATTCTAACTCTATACTATTCTAATATTGTAAAATATATATAAATATACCCAATTCCAATACGACAAAGATTAAACCCTGAACAGATATAGAGAAATGCTTGTGCCTGCCAGGTGTAGTACACACAGGACAATATTGAGCCGGGAGTTTGGTGGCGTTTGTGAAGCTCCCAGTTCAGCCGGCCGGAATGTGCCCGCGGGTTATTAGAGAACATGAAAGGGAGCAATGTGACAGAGCTTTGATTTGTAATCAGCCCGATAAGTGCTAGAGCCTTGTTTCAAGATGTAATCCCCTCTATCTGATAAACTATCTGATGTTTGTTTTACCAAGGATCCTTGGATTTTTCTGCTTATCGTATTTACTCATCACTGCAAATATCTGTCCAGATAAAGGGACAGCGCAGATGACACACGGAAAACTAGACAATAACCTGTGCATCCCAAGAAATATAATGTGCCTGAATAGTACAAATACCTTTCCATATAACGTGTATTTATTGTACAGGAAAGTGATTATAAATAAAGAATAAACATGGAAAAATAAAATAGACGTTTAAATTATGTTAGAGAATCTCCAATCATATATACACTGCATTGATTTAAAGGAAAAATCCGATTAAAAATAAAGTATCTATAGTAGAATATAATAGTTATTTTATATTATTCCGAGGGAAGACTAATTATCTCTAAGGACTGCCCACACCCCCGTTTAGTTGCCTTCATACATTACAGCTTTAATTAAAAGCAATAGACTTAAGTGTCACATCAGGGATGATACATAGCGCTGCAATAGGCAGTCGGGTGGTCTGTGGTAATGTTCTATCATGAGGCCTCCAAGGGGCAATAGAAGAGACAGTATATGTGTATACACTATATATATATAAATAAAAACACAGGAAATTAACTGGACACAAGACTTATAATTATTCCTGCAATTATGTATTATATGAATGTGTGATTGTATGATTGTATTCACAGCCTGGAAGCCTTCACACTGCTATCCATGTACTTATAAAATATATTTATCACACAGTTATCCATATGCTAATAAAATAAAAATACATAATAACCATCCATGTATTAATAAAATAAGTTCCCGTAAACTCACACAGTTATTCAAATAAGAACCCACATTGAACCAGTTAATCTTGTATTAATAAAACAAAACCCCATATCATCACATGGTTATCCTTCAATTACTAAATTAAAAACCCATATAATCCTTATTTGAATAAAATGAAAAACTGTCATCATACAGCGTCCCTTATATTCATGACATAAGAGCTCATATCATCACCCAGTTATTCTTGTATTAATTAAAGAGAACCTATATATATATCAATGAATACAAGAATAATTGGGTGATGATATGGGGTATTATTTTATTAATAAATGGATAATTACAGGTATATATGGTTTCTTATTTAAATGGTTAATATATATATATATCCATTTATATATATATATATCCATTTATTAATAAAATACCCCATATCATCACCCAATTATTCTTGTATTCATTGATAAGAACACATATCATCACACAGTTATCTATCCATTAATAAAATAAGGATCCATATCACCCATTAATGATCATATAATTATCCCTTTAATAATAAAATAATACCCTATATAATCACACTTGTATTAATAAAAGAGGAACCCATATTACAAATCTGCCATTATAAAACGAATAGAAACAACATTTAAAGGGGGCTTTCATCTTTTGGAGTACTAAACATCAATGTTACCATGAATGTGTGTGATGTGTTCTGCACAGCCTGGCTGGTGACCCCCTGGACACTGGAAAGCAGTCTTGTGGTCACTGGGCAGGATGTCAGCCTGGAGGGGAATGGACTGCAGGGGAACAGTACATGACTGGCCCGTCTTCAGAATCTCTCACCTCTGTGACATCTCCCAGTACAAACATTACCAGCTGACACACAGCGCTAAATGGCCTGTTATAGACTGCTGAATATAAGCAGAATGGACAGAGGAAGCCTGTCCAGCAAGGAATTCACAGATTATGGAGAAAAGAGCTACAACAACACTAAAAAGCACCTGAAATCTAATGGAATGACGTCAGACGTAATGAAATAGTCTTCCTTGTGTTCTAGTATGTCATACAGAGCATGGGTATGAATGTCAGTGCGCTAATATATATATACACACATTGATTAACAAATTCAAATTATAGCTGCGCAAGCTAATCTGTAATACCTATTGTACATATATTTAATTATATTTAATTGTACTGTGTTCATTTATTTCAGTGTTATTAAAATACATGTAGCAATAAAGTAATAAACAAATAAATGTACAGTGACTATTGATACAAATACACTTGGACTGATTTGCTATATGAGTGGAGAATTTTCACATAATACATTGTAGGAATATTCACTTTCATTATCTAATCCTGTACAGATGAAATGAGTAAACAGGAGTTTGCTTGTCACATGATTGAATAATTGAGACAGCTGAGGTGACTATTCACACAACTTGAACTCCTTTAGTAAATCAGCCTCATTATTCCCATTTTCTAGCCATCAAAAATTTGACAGAAATCGAATTTTAGACGATTTTGTAAAATCCTGTGTAGTTTTTGTTTAGATATCTAGTGCCTGTCCTATATGGCATTCAGGTGTCCGAATAATAATAATAATAATATAATAATAGCAATACTACTACTATTACTACTACTATTACTACTACTACTACTACTACTAATATCATAGTGGTAATAGTATAATCATCATCATCATCATAGTTGTAATAGTATAATAAAAATATGACAATATAATACTTTATACTGGAGGGCTGAGCCTCCTTTGTAACATACCACACATCACATTTTAGATCTCTCTATAGGTTGGCAGCTTTGCCATCAGTCATAGCTGGTGGATGGCACAGTGGCATTCATAGTTTAGACCAGATCCATGCCACTTCCACCATCTTTAGCACGGCTGAACCCCCTCCCCTGCAGTGATAATGTTGGGGTACTCACCGTTGAAGTCTGCCATCTTGGGCAGCATCATGCCAGCGGTGGAAGCTCGAAGCCATTGGTCCAGCTGGAAGGTGCCCGCACTGATCTTTATGGGGTCCACAGGGTGGAGATGGTGGGCTCCCTGGATCTGTGAGTAGGGGTAGGACAGGGCTGGGTGTTGCCCCGCTGCCAGGGCAGCCGCTGCTGAGTAGCTGTACATGGGGTGCCCATAGAAAGCCGGAGGGGGGATACCTGCACCCCCCGGGGGGTGTAGGGTCATCATACTGCCAGGGTGCTGGTGGCTGCTCAGGAAGCCGGGTTTGGGTACCAGTCCACAAGTCCTGGGGGGTGACGGACTCTCTGTCCTCATGTCGGGGTGATCAGAAGGAGGGCTGCCCGAGGTGGATAGAGAGGACGAGGATAAAGAAGTGACCAGAGCCAGGGGGGAAGTCTGAGCTTTGGGGCGGTCGATGGCCAGCAGAGCGTCAATCCGGAAATTCTTGGACTTTTCCATGAATCGTCCTGGATGGGAGTGCAGACACACGACACAGATACACCGACACAGACAGACAGACGGCAAAGTCCGGCCCGGAGAACCTCAGTCCGGCCAGGTGAGCAGAGATAACACAGCCAGGTGTCCCCGGCTACAGCATGACTCTCCTCACTTCAAGGCCCGGCTGGCCTGTCTATTGGTCACCTCCAGCACGCACTCTGATTGGTGGACACAGGCTGCTGGGCGGGTAGATGTATTTTATTTGTATACTGATGCATATGGGATAAAATGTAAGAAAGTAGGAAAGAAAGACAAAATGAAAATAGAGAATGAGAAAGGTAGGAATAGAGAAGAAAAAAAAGAGAAGTTAAGAAAAGATTAAAAAAAAAAAAGAAAAAAAGAGGAATGGAAAGAAAAAAGATATGT
>NW_017306405.1:723002-725562 GCF_000935625.1 Nanorana parkeri | reverse complement strand
TATATATATATATATATATATACTGCGATACGATGATTCTCAGAGATGTCTGCGAAAACAAATACATGTAGCTTTTATATAGTTCACATTGTATTCATGAAGAAAGAAGAAAGAGAGAAAGAAAGAAAGAAAGAAAGAAAGAAAGAAAGAAAGAAAGAAAGAAAGAAAGAAAGAAAGAAAGAAAGAACGAACGAAAGAAGGTATTGTAAAGAGACAAAGCATTGCAGAAGGTGGCACAGCCGGTGGAGGAAATCACACTGACTGCTGACACTGTGGAGGGGAGACCACTGACTGTTGGCACTGTGGAGAAAAGCACTGACTGCTGGCACCTTGGAGGGTAGGACACTGACAGCTGGCACGTAGGAGTAGGGGAGTATGATATGTTCCCGGTTCAGGTAAACACACTGGTGTTATTCTTGTGGAAAAGATACATTTTATCTGTATGGAAGGGATATGTCAGCTCTCAATTTATAAATGCTCCTTCCACCATTCCAACACACAGCCCAGAACCCGGGGGGAAGGAGGTATAGAATCCTGGGGGACACAGAGCACCCCATGTACACATAACCTGTCACCTCCTGACCTGCTGCTGCTGCCAGTGTTCACTACAACCGCAAGTGTCAGCCCACTTGTGTGTAACATGAAAGTTGGAGGTGCCCAGTTGGTATATGTCTTAGAGAAAAAGGTTCGCACAAACTCGTCATCATTATTATTATTAATATTCATCATGAAGATAGTTTTATGTTATGTATGAATACACATTCACCAAACATAAGTCCAGAGCATCAATGTATGTCAGAAATGTATGATACAGCAATGAGTGTGTCTGCCAGAAACCAGTGCTGGGGATATGATGGACACTAAATCCCGCTCCCAATGTGCTGGGCAATGCCAACTGATAGGAGCTCGCTTTAGATATGTCACCCCAGCGATCTGCCTGTCTAGTGTCTACAGCCGATTTTTATCGCACTGTGTGAATTGGTAAATAGTATCTACACTACACAGAAGATAGATTATACACAGAAAACACTTCCCTAGTCCCAGAAAATGGGTCAAATACCAAGGAGATAATACCAGATATAAGTGTGTCATCAGAATCTTGTTGTGTGTTTATCTATCTATCTATCTATCTATCTATCTATCTATCTATCTATCTATCTATCTATCTATCTATCATCTATCCACCCATCCATCTACCTAAGTATTATTATCTCTTTCTAGGAACTTGGTATGGATATTGTTGACCCTCTGGATGCCTTATTTGTGCCCATGACAGTGATTGGGGGGCTGCTGTCAGTCAGTAGGTGATGAAGTGGGATGTGAGCTCGGGGCCTTCTTCCACGCATCCCATGAGTACTGGCCATGCAGTCATCGGTATGGTCTCTGTCCCTCAGCGTTGATATTTGTTCCCCTGCACAGAACCAAGTGCTGTCACTCAGAGGGCGTTATAAAAGGGACCCTCCTGGGAGCGGGCAGCAAATGTTAACAAGGCTCTTTGCACGGATCACAGCGTTTCGGCACCTCCTGATGAAGGTCTATGGGGGCAAATACACTCACAACAAGGACATTTGCTGCAATGTCCCAAGTGAGCACTAACTGGGGCTTTCATGTGTGTCACATCCTATTACATGACACTCATCTCCGTATGGGCACTGAGACAGAGATAGATAGATAGATAGATAGATAGATAGATAGATAGATAGATAGATAGATAGATAGATAGATAGATAGATAGATAGATAGATAGATAGATAGATAGATAGATAGATAGATAGATAGATAGATAGATAGATAGATAGATAGATAGATAGATAGATAGATAGACAGACAGACAGACAGACAGACAGACAGATAGATAGATAGATAGATAGAAAGATAGATGATAGATATATAGATATAGTAATAGATAGATAGATAGATGATAGATATATAGATATAGTAATAGATAGATAGATAGATAGATAGATAGATAGATAGATAGAGGATAGATATATAGATATAGTAATAGATAGATAGATAGATAGATAGATAGATAGATAGATAGATAGAATGGAAGTGATGAAGAAACTCCAGAATAGTAGGCGATGTAACATTGTGTTAGAAGACACTCTGCATATAGACTACAATTGCTACATTTTACTCTATCTATCCATTGTAATACACATCAGAATAAGCGCAGCAAACGCTGCACATGTATAGAAAAGTGATACAATACAATATAACAATAAATATAAATACTACATAATAATTCATGATATCCTGCTGGACACAACAAACATACATTTACAATATACAGCAATGGCAGACTGATATCTATCTATCTATCTATCTATCTATCTATCTATCTATCTATCTATCTATCTATCTACCTATATCTTTTGCAAGAGGTAGAGAATTTGGAATCTCTGTCATCAGTATATTATACAAGACGATGAGTAAAGTATTAGTAAAATAATAATAAAAATAACAACAATACTAATAATTGTTATTATTATTATTATTGTTGTTGTTGTTATTTTATTATTATTATTATTATTATACAGGTTGGTGTTATATCTTT